>NW_020955407.1:460925-485905 GCF_003031625.1 Empidonax traillii | reverse complement strand
ACCATAAAGTTAAAACAATTTTCATGGGGTTTTTTTAATGCCACATCTGCCCCCCAAGTAGTAATCTGAGAGAATGACTATTACACCTGCCACTAGATCTAAAGTCTGGCAACTTAATCTCATCAGAGAATAATTTAGGACAGTATCTGAATAAATAACAAGTTGAGAATAGCTATTACATACCTAGGGAGAGAATCAACCAGTGAGATGCTTATGGAAAGACTGAAAAACATTTTAAAATAATGAAGTTTCAAAAATGAGGCATCTCAAAAAGATGTAGCTGTTATAAGCTATTTCATAAAAGTAAAATATTAACCTTAAAAATATAATAAATCTGAGCTCTGTATACAGGAAAGAAAAAAAAAATTAGGTGAGAACCATAGCAACTGAAAGGACAGGCTAGCAGTGAACCACTGATTTATTTCTGTATGTAAAAAAATCCTGATTGTAAAGATTATCTTACTATAAACTTCTTATACGATATATAAATAAATTTATCTCTGAAGATTACACTGTCAGATAGGAAACTTTTTACAGTCATATTTACAATGTAAGGCTTCTTGACGATGCCCTACTATGTGAATGGAAAAGTAGGCACTGACTTAAACAGAAGCAGGATTAAGCTGTAGTACTTGAGGCAATATGTACCATTTCTGCAGGGATAATTCAAGTTGCAGATTATTATAGCAGGGTGAAAACAAATTCTTCACTGAGCTTTGCTGTAGGCCTGCATGGTTCATTGAAATGTAGCACAACTCCAGCTTTTATAATATATGTTCCCCAAGTAAAGTAGGGCATTGGTTCAGAGTGAACTAAAATGTTCATCATGTGAATTGTAAACAACAAGCAACAAGAAGAAAAATATAATGGAAGCAAAAAGCACACATCTCCACACTCCAGAGCATTCTGGTCTTGCTACAAAAATTTAGTTTAAGTAGAAAAATCACTCACTTTAAACAATGGAGACTATCTAATAGAAACAGCAGACATTAATACTGTCAGTGTGACAGATGGTTCTGCAGTACATAATAAAGTAAAAGACATTTTGACGAGAAAGAAGATGTATCAGATAATTTGCAAATCAGAATCCTGGCAGCACAGCAAGGCGAAGATAACTGAGTGCACTTTATGCTGGTGCATCTTTAATGCTTCACATTTCAAGACAATAAAGGAATGGAGGTGAATACAAGTACTTGGAGAACTGAAAGGGATGAAAAACAATATTCTTATCTGCTACTAACAATATACACTATAGCAGATTTTGGTTTGAAAAAATAATTCTACATTTCTAAATAGCTCCATATTATCTATATGAGTGTATATGTACACATTGATAATATTTTAATGAGTAACTTAATTCTGAAAATCATCCTCAAAGTTGATACATTTAAAAAGTCAAAGGTTCCAATCAAGCCACAAGTAAATCTAAAACATGCTTAATTACAAGAATTTCTGTTTCTAATACAGTTGTTTTAACTTACAACATATATTGACATGTCCAAGATTGTTAATCATTGTTTCCTCCAAAGGAAATTTCTTCCCCCCAAATATCAGACAGGTTAAATTATAAATATTGTTTTCAGATGGCTAGGAAGTGTTACATTTTCATAGTATATATCCAGCATATATCTTCCTTTTCCAATGCCAAATTTCAGGGTTTATTTCTCCAAAATATACATTAGAGAGTGTTTTAAAGACATAAAAATGGCATGTGCAAAATATTTTGTCTTGACTTTTGGTAAAATTTAGCTTCAAATAGATAGCTTAGCAGGAAAATGTTCATCCGAAAACTTTGGAACATAATCATCAACTGAAAACAGTTTATCATGGGACACACCAGCAGTGTTGGTAACTGGGAATCTCACTTGTAAATTTATGTTTTCTATTAAATACTTCTATTATTTCTTCTTGTACATGTCTTATCAGAAAAGTGATATTTTTTCCTTTTTTTTTTCTTGTTTTGACCTTTACTAATTCATATGTATTACGAAACACATTTATTGTATCATTCAATTTTATTTATCTGCTGTTACTAAATATACCCTTATCTGCAGTCCATTCTTCCTCTACTAGTAGATTAAGAGAAAAAAATATGTATTTCTAGGAGGATGTATTTTTGCCTACATTTATATCATTTTGTCAGTAGAGCTATACAGGTATCTTGTTATGAATATCTGCCATGGACACGAATGATGGAAAACACTCACATCAATGAATTTGGTTTTTGTCCTGAAAAAAGAGGACAAAATGTATCAGAGAAGTTCAATGTAGTTTTTAAAATATTTTTTTTATTTTAAAATACATGTATATATATGTATATTAAAAACAATAACTACAGGTAGCTGGAGTACAACAATACAGAGGTAAAAATATGCATAACCTCCTCAGAAGAAGATAGAAACAGCTATCCCTTAGTTTCTGAATGTTGTGTACAGCTCTCAGGAAGATTTATGTTGACATCTGAGACTGCACATTTCCATTAGAGTCGGACATAGGGACACAACTCTCATTTACTTTCCATAAAAATGTATGAGTCCTGCTAAAGGCATTTCATGTGTCATAAGGATATGCGATAATAGTGCTCTGAGAATTACTGCTCACTTGACCATTTTATGATTACAAACTAATGGCTATTGTTAAGCTGTAAACTTGTAGTTACATTTAAGTAACTTATAAGCTGAGCATTATGAAGTGCTGCTCTATCAAGCCTGACACAAAGGTAGAGATGGTGTATCTCTTTCCTTTGCAAAATATACAAGTCAAGATTTCAAGAGACATATACTTGAAGCTAAGTTTCTTGGTTAATTTTTGGTTACTGCTAGTTGTCTCTAGCATCCAGGTCCCCATGCATATATATACATCAGAGGTGACCCATGGATTTTTTGCATAGACTAATAGTTTAGGCTCAATTATCTTGAAAAATACAAAGAGAAATAGATAACAGTACAGTATGTAATGTGGGTTTAGAAGGTACATACTACTTGAATTTAAGTGCCTAACTTTCAAAGTTCGTCTCCTGAGACAGGTGACATAAAAATACAATGAAAAGACAATTTAAAGAGTCTGCCAATTCCAGCATATGGAATCTTGGCAGAACTATATTATCATCATCATGGCTAGGTTTCGTGAACGAAGATTTGAGAAAGGCTCTACCCACACTTGCTACAAGCTGGCTGATGGTTAAAAAGGCCAATGTGAGATAAACAAGTCTGGTTGCAGAAGGCACAGCAGAAAGACTCCCCAGGTGATATGGACAAGACGCGATTCTTTCTGCATTGCCTTTTCTCCTCGAGAGTGATCCTCAAAAGCAGCAGCAGCGTTATAGATGGTGTGTCTCCAGGCCTCCCGATTGGAGGCCGGAATAAACCAATAGTGGTGATCAATATGGCCAAGGCTGAGGGATTGTTTCAGGGAGTCCTTGTATCTCCTCTTTGGGGCTCCTCTCTTGTGGCAGCCCAAGTTTCCCATAGAGCACGATCTTAGGGAGGCGATGGTCCTGCATCCTGGAGACGTGCCCTGCCCAACGCAGCTGTGTTCTCAGCAGCATGGCCTCAATGCTCGTGACTGCTGCCTGTTCAAGGACAGACGTGCTGGTCACATAGTCAGTCCAGTGGATGTTGAGGATTGTACGGAGGCAGCGCTGATGGAAGAGTTCTAAGAGACGCAAGTGGTACCGGTAAATGACCCATGATTCAGACCCATATAAAAGAGTAGACAGTACGATGGCTCTGTAAATGCTGATCTTTGTACTTCTCTTCAGGTGTTTGTTTCGCCACACTCTTTTACGGAGTTTACCAAAAGCTCTGTACGCCTTTGCTGACCTGTTGTCTGTTTCTGCATCAATCTTACCATCCGAGGAGATGATGCTTCTCAGGTAATTAAATTGCTGGACTGATTTAAGCTCTGTTTCACCAATGGTGGTATGGGGACCATGGAAGACTTCCTGAGGTGCAGGCTGATGTAAAACTTCTGTCTTCTTCAAGCTGACTTCCAGTCCAAAAAGCTCAGCAGCCTCTGCAAAGCAGGATGTTAAATGCTGTAGAGCTACTTCTGTGTGGGCAACAAGGGCGGCATCATCAGCATAAAGCAGCTCGAAGACAAGATGATATAAGGTCTTAGTGTGGCCCTTCAGTAGCCTTAGGTTGAATAGGCTCCCATCGATACAATATGGGATGTAGATACTGTTTTCTTCATCGATGTCTGCCATGGCCCTTTGGAGCATCATGCTGAAGAAGACTGTGAATAAAGTTGGTGCGAGAACGCAGCCTTGCGTCACACCATTGGCTATTGGAAACGGCTCAGAAAGTGCGTCCCCATATCTGACTTGACCATGCTGGTCCTCATGAAGTGAGGTGATCATTTTGAGGAACTTGGGGGACATCTTAAACATTCCAAAATCTAACATAGACCTTTTCTGCTCACAGTATCGAAAGCCTTGGTGAGATCAACAAAGGTAACATAGAGTCCTTTGTTCTGTTCCCTACACTTCTCTTGTAGTTGTCTGAGAACAAATACCATGTCTGTCATACCTCTGTGGGCTCGGAAACCACACTGGCTTTCAGGTAGAAGATCTTCTGCTATGGCAGGCATTAATCTGTTCAAAAGAATTCTTACAAGGATTTTACCAGCGATGGAGAGCAGAGTAATACCTCGGTAATTTGAGCAGTCTAATTTATCTCCTTTCTTCTTGTATAAGGTGATGATGACAGCATCACGCGGAACTATATAATTTTAATTAATTTCTTCAACTAATCTTTCTAACAATTTTAGCTTTAAATCTTTTTCTTGTCAACTGAAGGAAGTGTTATTACCTAGTCTCACATGACATCAGACTTTTCAGAGCAAGGAGTTAATATTCTAGTAAGTCAGAAATGCATAAAAGCTGATGGAGAGAGGAGGGGAGGGACATTTGCAGTGATGGTGTTTGTCTTCCTGTGTCACCATTCTGCAGTGATGGAGCTCTGCTTTCCTGGAGATGGTTGAATATTTGCCTGCTCATGGGTAGTTGTGAATAAATTCCTTGCTTTTCTTTGTTTGTGTGCATAGTGTTATTTTCCCCATTAAACACTTTTTTTCTCAACCCACAAGTTTTCTACCGGTCTGTTTCTCTCCCTATCCCGACCAGGGGCAGTGAGTGAGCCTGAGGCTGAACTGTCTGCCAGGGTTAACAAGAAGCAGTTGAAAAAGAGTATTCTTCTCTATGAAGTACTAATTAGATTGCAATGGACTGCTTGTTCATTTAAATTTGCAATGATACACAGAGATAAGTAAAATAAATAGCAGAAAAGCTACCCTTGAATATATGTCCATTAGCCTTTATTAATTTACACCCAGTATGTGATACTAATTTGTTTCTTTGCTAATGGGTAAGCAAAAGCCAGTCAGAATCAGTCACATATAAATCTAACTGGTCAGCTCACTGATTTTTTCAGTCATCAGATTTCGCAGACTGTGCTGTATTAGGCAGTTCTATGACTAAACATCTGCCTATTGCTGATTACTGTTGCTAAAGAAACAGCCTGTTTCTTGCCATTTTTGGAATAGAACTGTCATTTGATTATCATTTTTTATGGTATTTCAAATATAAAATTACCAAGTTCTATGGCTTTTCTCATGATTTAGTACAGCTGATGCCAGCATCCTATATTATCAAAAATACAATGAACCAGAAACAATCTTACAATATATGAAATAATATTTCAAGACACTGAGGCGTGTCAGTCAGTGGATAACAGCATTTAACACACAAAAATTCACACAAAGAGGGGAATATTTTTGCTGAAGAAAGAAATCAAATATGAAAAATAGGAAGTAAACTGAGAAAAAGGAAATATTAGAACCATAAAAATGACATATTTTCAAAGAACCAGTTGGTCTGTGTAGTGAAGCATTTTCTCTCCTAAATGGAAAAGTTAGTTTTGTATAGCCTTGTGTGACAAGTTTTAAGCTATAACATCAAACACTGCAATATATGTATTTGAACTCTTTGCATCCTAAACTTCAATAAGGAAATAAAATTAAATTCCATGTCTAGATAAGTCCTAAAATTTGATATTTGACATCTTTGGCGACTATACCATACTTGTGCTAAAAGAAAAACATTAAGAAACTAGCTACATGAAGAAAGCGTGAATAAGTTATGTCCAGCATTGCAACTCACAAGACTTAAATTCAGAATTGTGTAGGAAAGATGCTCTCAACACTAAACATATTTCTAGACATTTTAATCTCTACTGCATCTGGTTCAAAATTTTTATTGTATTTAAAAATATACATTTAAGATAAATTTTCTGTTCTCACTGCAAAAAAAATCACATGCAAGCCACTTGCAAGTCAACCTCCACTTTCCGTCACACACACATGCATGGTTTTGGGGTAGATTCAGTGATCGTAGGATGGAACAGAGCTCTATATAAGGGTCAGGAAAGGTATTTAGATGGGCAGTTTGCAGCTAATGAATTGAAAAATTCTACAGAAAATGTACAGTTCTGAGAGAAAGATACTTCAAAGATATGTAATAATGTGGCCTTAACATTAAAAGTGCTGGTACTACAGAAGTGAAAGACTAAAAACAACTGATGAGAGAAAATAGAGAAAGGAAAAAAAATTTAGAAAGAAAGCAGATTAAACTAGTATGATGATATTTCCAAGAATCCTGAAATACAAGAAATAAATCTTTAACATTTGAAGAGATTTGTGTCATCGATATTGTTTTTCAAAAAGCTTGGCCTTAGGATACACATCTGTGCTGAAAATCCAGAGCAAAGACAACAGAATAATTTTTTACCTGACTTAGAGGAGAAAAGGCTGTGAAAACCACTCATGTACATACAAACCTACTGAAGACCAAGCATCTAGAAATTCTACAGTAATGCAAGAGAAAAACTACACAGAGAGATTTCTTCTATATTCAAATGCTTAAATCAATTAAAAACAGGTCATCACTCAGTTGTAGTCTGTGCCATGCGTGTGTTTTATGACCTAGCCTTTTGGTTTGACTGCAGTAATATCACCCTAGTTTAACAGTGAGTGGATGGTCAACCCTAATTTCAAATAAGAAATTATGCTATTTTCAAACATTTTTGATGGAAAATATTATTTTTCTGTAATTAATAAAATGTGAATTTATCAGAAATACAACTATAAGCCAGATGGTGATTAAACAGGGTTAGTTTGTCTTCAAATACATGAAGATAATAAAAACGTCAACTAGATCTATGAAAAAAAATAAAAAATATGAAATATAATGTTAAAATATACTGGGTTTTGTTTTATTTAACTTTGAATATAAATTTAATATTTTAAATTGAATTTCTTCACTCTTAATGTTAGATGTTAAGCTGGTCTTTCAAAAACTCCTACCTAATACAGGGAGGTATTCACCAAGGAATTGAGAAAGTAGAAACTTAATAATTTAGTCAACAAGAAAGAAAGAATTACTCAAAGACAAAACCTGAAAAGAAATACATCTGTCCCCTTCCCCATGATTCCTGTTTTCCAGAACCGGGAACTAAAAGTATGAAAGCAAACTATGGTTTTCCTCATTGCAACTTGTATGGTTCGTTATAGCGACAAGGAGGCAGTGTCAGTAGTGCCCCATAGTATCATATTTGCCTCAACACCATCTTTGTAAAATACATGAATGCTAGAAAAATAATGCAGGTACTACAACAGTTTTTCTGGCACTACAGTTCAGTCCAGGAACAATACCCAGTTCTTCAAAGGTTCCTTTCTACCCATAAATATTACTTCTAATAACTAATGAGTTCTCTGGCTTTTATATTCTTGCAGAAGCAAATGATTTTGAGAAGAGCTTAAGTTGGAAGGAACTGAGACTGAACCAGCTGATCTTGTTTAGTCAGTAAAACATAAGAATTAGAGTTTTCTTAATTTACACAAAAAATCCCTCACCTGGGTCTAGGGCAATATTGTATCTCAGGGCAATTAAAAATTAATAGAAATTTTTACTGTTTAATTTTAAAAAGACATATTAACATATAGAAATATTTCTTCAGAAACTGAACAAAACATTACTTCCTATTTCTCTCTTCTACAAATATACTGTGTTTTCTAGTGTTTGTTTAATACTCCAAGGAGCTGGGAAGAAACTAGAGTAAAAATCTGTTCATTTGAGGGGTCATAAATAGACTTCAAGTGCTCCTGTGGAAAACCACCCTGTGTCACTACGAAATGAATTACCAGAAAATGAAGAAAACACAACCAGTTAAAGCAATGATAATGTACCTACTTATCACGCCATTTTCAAACTGATCAAGAGCATGCACAGTTAATGACACCATGATTCATTTTCTGCTCCCATAATAAACATACTGCTATTTATGAGTAAACTTTATAGAAGTGCAACAATCCTAACTCCATAGTTGCATAACATTTATTTTACTGCTCTTATTATTTGAAATTTTTTGCATAACTACTAATTTGCAGAGAAAATTGATGTTTTTATCAATCAAAGATAAACCTTTGGTCAAATTAAATAACTAAAGATAAACCTTTGATCAACCTTTGATCAATTTAAATAATTCATAAACAAGAATTTTAGCTCAGGATACAGTTAGCATCAACACAGGAGGTAAGAAGTCAGATACTATGACAGATGTGGTTCACTTTTTGACTAATATTTGAACAAAGAATTGTGATGATTATTTGACCCCAGAAGCTGACACAACTGAATGATTCTCCAAAGAGTTCTTAGTGAATAGATCAGCTTCCTAAAAATGAAACAGCAAAAAAATTCTGTCAACCATCTGGTGATGCTATTCTATCTTACAATGTGACTGCTGGGTATGGAAGCAAGACTTGAGTTTGGGGTTGCAGGTTTACTTGATCACCATATAAATTAAAAGCGAGAACAGCTAAAGTGTTGCTGAGAGTCCTGAGAGCAATGCTGGATAGTGGTATCAAAAAGATGGTGATAACAATGAACATCATTTGAACTGCACAATCTTTAAAACTGGAAATAACTTTTGTGACAAGATAAATTGCAGTTAGACAAAACTCCAAATGAGTTCACATAAATAATGCAAATGATCTCATATGAATTTTAAATAAATTTGACCATACACTTTGAAGAAAATGTGAAAATCAGCAGTGCTAAAATTTCTGCAATATTTCCATATTTTCATATTCCTCTTGCTGTTTCCATTTTCTTGAAAAAAAATTGTTTCATACTGTTGCCAGTGGTGACCCATGTCACAGAAGATGCCATAGCGGCAGTAACAAGTGTGTATTCTAGCAGGAACATTCCTATTGCATTGATGGCTACTTCACACAGAAGGGAACTACTTAAATGTGAATGAATAAACTTAAAAGACTAATAACACAGCAGGACTTGTTCTTTCCTTATGTAGTTAAAATCAACTATTTCGTTATGCTAATCATTTAATGCCATCTGTTGAAATCCTGCCAGCCACATGTCTAACATAATGACACAATTTGTACTTCAGAGTGTCTTTCACATGTCTACCATGCCTATGAATTGCTTCCTATCAATAATGCTATGGTTGTATAAAATAAATTGTAATACATGTCAAAATGGTAGGTGAAACATGCCAACAGAAAAGATCTATCTTCTTAGAAGAAGTGAGACTATATCGGAAAAAAAAAAAAAAAAAAAAAGGCTCTTCATTTCTTATCCAGAAAACAAATTTTACAAAATAAATTCTTATTGAAAAAGGTAATATGTAGTGAAACTGGAAAAGACATGTTAATCTATTGCATTTAATTGTATATTTTATTCAATTGCTAGAACAGACAGATATACAGTTTCTTGAAGAGTCATACATATTCTCATGTCTGTCTGAAATATTCACTCAGTGCATGAAAAATACTATTAAAATATAATGTGGCTGCACAAAGATGGCATTCTTGTGATGAAACATATTTACATAATGAGAGATTAGGCATTTTTTATACTTTAATTACTTGAATTTTTAACCCATAGAACTGTCATTTAACATATTTTTTAAATAACTTTTCTGAGCATTTACTTCAAAAGGGAAAAAATATATACAGAGATAAATACCACATGCACATGTATGACTGGAATCTTCAGTTGTCTGTATCATCTGCCTATACTTCTGCATGTTAAGTTATATATTAGGCTTTTGCAGAATGTTCATTTTGGACACAGAAATGTGCTGCTCAGATTACACCCAAGTGAGTGTTGCAGACATCTCTTTCTCAATTATCAAGAAACTCTTTCATGGCCTGTGCCAGCTCTGCAGACTGCAGATGGTTAGAGACAGGTGTCTCCTCCCCCCAGCCAGTAAAACTGCTCTGTAAACTCCCAAGCACTCCCAATGCAAACCATGCTGCTGCAGGTGTTGCTCTGGCAGTGCGAGCAGTGTGAGCTTAGCTCTTAAAAATATTCATGTTCAGTTATCATTTCGTCAGATGGCCAACTTTTAACTTTTCTTTTTTCTTTATAAAAAAGAAGGAGAGGGAGTTTTTTACATGGACAGATAGTGATAGGACAGCTTTAGTTTAGATGTTAGGAAGAAATGCTTTACTCAGAAGGTAGTGAGACACTGGAACAGGTTACCCAGAGAAGATGTGGATGCCCCACTCTTGGAAATGTTCAAAGCCAGGTTCGATGGGGCTTCTCGATACAAGAGAGGTATGGAGCTGCTGGAGCCAGTCCAACGGAGGGCAACAAAGATGATTAAGGGACTAGGGCATCTAACTTACAGGCTGAGGCACTAGACCATATTGCTCAGAGCTCCATCCAACCTGACCTTAACCCTTCCAAGGATGTGGTATCCACAACTTGTCTGGGCAACCTGTTCCAATGCCTTATCATCCTCACAATAAAGATTTTTTTCCTAATATCTGATCTAACATTACTCTCATTGTAAATCTTTTCCCCCTTGTCCTTTCACTACATGCTCTAGTAAAAAGTGCCTCTCTATCTTTCTTGTAGACGACTTCCTTCAGTTACTGGAAAGCTGCAATTAGGTCAGCCCTAAACCTTCTCTTCTTCCATCTGAACAACCCCAACTCTCTCATCCATTCTTCACAGGAGAGGTGCTCCATCCCTCTAATAATTCTTAGTGGCTTCCTCAGGACAGGTCAATGTCCTTCCAGTGCTGGGGACTTCAGAGCTCAATACAGTACTCCAGATGGGGTGTCACCAGAGCAGAGTAGAGGGCAGAATCACCATGTCATGCTATTTCAAAGTTATTACACATGTAAATAGTGACATTCAGAAACCATTGACATTTCCACTACCTTCAATTTATACTCTTATTTTTTAATGTATTATTTTCAATGCCTACATTTTCAAAAATAAAATTCAGGAGCCCTGACTTTAAGACTAGATACATTTTCTGAACATCAATAAAATCTACTGTGTCTCAGGTTTTGTGCTCACATATTCATAGCAATGTACAGAAGTCATTATTCACCATTTGTTTCAGAAACTATATTTATTTTTTCCATGTAAAAGCACATTATTTTTTACTTTCAGTGATAAGGTTTAAAATAAGAACTTAAAACATGTATCTTGAACTCAGTGTAAGCAGTATTTAGTATTGGAAATTTGATTATTCATTTATTTCTCCAGATAAACTTTTATTTTACAACATAGTAGTATATAAGAATATGCATATATACATGCATGTATAAATATATATATATATATACAGTGTTTCTGGTGCCAGTTTTCATCAGAGGATTTTACTGTAGGAATCATGAGAATAGCAGATGTCTGAAATTATATACCAAAAGCAAATGTAGGATTCTTCCACTCCCTGCCAGCTATTGTTGCTCATCTATTTGAAGGATAGATGCAGCTTGGAGAGGATTTTCTTTATTGTTTTGTAGCACTTGGCTCTGAGTCTAAAGAAAATATCATGCTGAGCTACCAGGAGCTGCATTCATTCTCATTTGAAAGCAGGTCATGCATTCATCTTTGCTCTCAATTTCGGAATAATCTCAGCAACATGCACCACACTTGCTGCTTCAGGTCTCTGAAAGGACTCGTACTGGTAGCATCCCTTAATACACTTATCAGTGGTCTGGGCTTGTCTTTCTTTTACTTCAGTTTCTCAGTTTGCACACTTGCCACAGTGAGGCAATTGAGATGTCTGCCTATGTCATTAACCTTAATTTATTTTTTTACTTTTTTTTTTTTTTTAGGTAGAAAAACTCAGCATTCCCCTCAAAACAAAGTGAAAAATTGCATAATCACTGCAAATTCTGTCTTTGCTTCTCACAAAATATCTACAGGCTTGAAGCAAAACCAAATGAACTGTCAGAATTATACTCAGACCAATAGATTTTACTGGGTATTGTCATCTTCAACACAAGTTCCATTACAGAGAACGCAATCTGGGAAGCTATTTAGATCCTATCCCCAAAGGTGTCTATTGTTTTGTAGCTGTCAGTGATATACTCAATTTACTGCCCAAAAAGCCCTCAAAATTAGGAAACATTGATTTTTACTTTTAAGTCTTTAGTTTCTGTACTGTACATCAACCAAAGAGGAAAAAGAGAATTAGTAGCAGCAAATTGTAATTTAGCTGTATATACATGGTATATTGTATTCTAATCACACAGCTCTAAAAAATAAATTCAGGGAGGAGAATGTAAATTGGAAGCCACTAAAACATTACACAGACTATTCCATTTGTTTCAGTTTGATTGCATAATAAATACAACATTGATAATAAGCTAAGGTGGTCTGATGTTATTATTTGACCTCTTCTACTGATTGACATTTCACTGTAGGTGTGGCTACACTTGAGAACAAACTACAAGCCAAAGTTCATGTTATTGATTTTACCATTCTATCCAGATAAAGCACCTATACAGATATTTAGTGATGATCCAGCTGGGTTTTATAGTGTGGGAAATTAAACCTTTCTAGGTTCTACATTTGTCTTGTTACACCTACTAGCTATTGGAGACAGCCTGAAGAAGACTCAGAAAGTGGACAAGAAGGAGACAGCAAGACTAAAAAACTCCTTCTGGAAGACATGCCTTTGAGCAGTCTCACTCCAAACAAACCTGTTTAAATTTTCATGAAATAAGTGTCAGTCAAATGAAAAAAAAAAAAGTCCAACAAAAGCCCCGCTAACAAAGCCAATCAGTCCAAACAAACAAACGAAATCACAAAACAAAACCAAACCACATAAAACCTGGCAAAATGAGCAGTGGCTGTAAGACTTCAGAATAATACAGTGGATTCTTTTATGGGATCTTATAGGGAGTATTATCTATGAATCCAAAGAAAACAGTAACTGACCAAATACAACTTTCCATTAAGAGGGACACTACTATCATCATCAGGATTGCCTTTGTTTGTTGCTCACTAACCAATAGGACACAGATAAATGAACTCTGCAGCTGTTATAAAAAAATTAATTACATGCTGGCATATAAGGGATATTGCTATTGTGTTTTACAAAGATTGTTGATATTTGGAAAGTGTGTACCTGACTGTTTCCTAACTGTTTCAATGTAAATGAGTCAATGAAACAGGTACTTCTCTATTGTTCTCATATCAGTGGTCAGCCACCCATAGCAAATTAAAAAATTGCTAATTTGTCAGGAAAGTATAATGGCTGTTGTAGTACTTATAACAACATAGACATTAAAGGTGTCAGTGGCCTTGGGTGATTTAGTAACTAGGAAAAAGATCAGTGTCATGTCTACCTTTAAGACAAAACTGTGGGAAGGAAGACTGGGAAACTATAGGCCAATCAGCTTTATCTCTGTCCCTGGAAAGGTCACGAGCATGGCCTCTTGGAACCCATTTCCAAACAAATAAAGGACAGAACGTTAATTAGGGGTACTTAGCAATTAATTATGAAGAGCAAACATTGCTTGACCAACTGGTCTGTATTCTGTGAAGGAAAAGCCTAGATCTACTAATGAGAGGACAGTGAGGGGATTTAATGTATTTTGACTTTAGCGAGATTTTTGACACTATATGCCAAAACATTCTCATTTGGAATATGAAAAAATCTGAGCTAGATGATCAGGATATTAGGTGAGCTTAAAATTAGATGGTGGCTCACAGGGCAGTAACCAGTGGCTTGACATCTAGCTGATGGTTGGTAGAATGGAACACCTCAAGTATTGATACTGGTCAAAATCCATCTTGACAGTCTTGGTTACAATTCCAAGTGAATTACAATTCCATGAATCTCCATACAGCACAAAGCTGGGTCTGGGAAGAGAGGCAACACACTGCATAGCACAGTTTTAATCCAGAGTTGATACACTTGAGGGCTGAATGTACAGAAGCCTCATGAAACAGTAGGGGGAACTGCAAAACGCTCACTCTGCCTCAATTATGTGCAACTATGATACAAAGATAATGGAGATTATTTCTATTTGAACAATGACAGAAGGGCTAAAAATCACAGATTATGAGCAGGAAGGTTCAAGCTGGGCATTTGGAAAACAATTTCGGAGACACAACAGAGTTCCCTTCTTTGAAAATTTTCAAGGTTTGTATAGACAAAGCCATGATCTGAATCCAGCACTGATAATAGTATTACTATAAGTCAGAGGTTGGAATAGATGACTTGTAACAGTATCTTCAAGCCTGAATTTCTATGATTCTATTATAATTTTCTCTCTTTGTTTCATAAGATTGTTAGACCTTTTATTAGCAGGCCAATGAAAAAGACTTTTTAGATCATCAAGTTCAAACACAAAGCCAATACCACCAAGTCCACCACTAAACCATGTCCCTAAGTGTCTCATATATACATATATACCTCCAACGATGGTGACTCATCTACTTCCTCAGGGAGCCTGTTCCAGTGTTTAGCAACCCTTTTCAATAAAAAAAAAAAATTCATTACTCTAAACCTAAATGCAGCTTATGGCCATTTCCTCTAGTTCTATTTCTTATTGTTTGAGAGAAGAGACCAACCCTCACCTTATTACAAGGTCCTTCAGTATTTGTAGAGAGTGATAAGGTCCTCTGAGCCTCCTTTTCCCCAGGCTAAACAACCTCAGCTCCCCCCGCTGCTCCTCCATCAGTGCTACAGACCCTTCACCAGCTTCACTGATATTCTCTGGACACATTCCAGCACCTCAGTGTCTTTTTCTTGTCATGAAGGGCCTGAAACTGAAGGATTCAAGGTGTGATCTCACCAGCTCCATATACAGGGGAACAACCTCTTCCTTAATTCTGCTGGTCATGCTATTTCTGATACAAGCCAGGATGCCACTGGCCCTCTTTGCCACCTGAGCACACTGCTGGCTCTTCTTTGCTTAGCTGTCAATCAGCACCACCAGGTCCTTTTCTACCAGGCAATCGGTTCGCCTAAAAAATTACTGTTAAAGACTGAGGCAAAGAGGGTATTAAGTACCTCAGCCTTGTGCTCATCCATTATCACTGTTTCCTCCCTTCATCCAATAAAGTATGGAGATTATCCTTACCCCTCCTTTTGTTGCTAGTATATTTACAGAAACATTTCTTACTGTCTTCTACGGCAGTAGCCAGATTAAGTTCCACTTGGGCATTTGGTGCCTCCAATTTTCTCCTTGAGTAACCTCATAAAATAGAAACATAGAATCATAGAATGGTTTGGGTTGGAAGGGGACCTTGAAGATTACCTAATTCCAAACCCTCTGTTGTGGGGAGGGACACCTTTAATTAGAACAGGTAGACTACATCCTCGTAGTCCTCCTGAATTGCCAGCCCCTACTTCCAAAGGTCACAAACTCTTGTTTTTTTCCTGAGTTCCAGCTACAGCCCTCTGTTCATCCAATCTGGTCTTCACCACTGGCTTGTCTTTCAGCACATTCACAGTATGAGACAGTCTATTTTATTACAATTATGAATAAAAAAGGAAAGTTTTCCCTTCTTCAAAACAAGTGAAAAAACCCCTAATTGCTAACTCTACTGTCGTTCATAGAAAACTGAATTTCTAACAATGCCTATTTTTTCCCACTATCTAATTTTTGCTTTGTCATTCAACCAGATTGTACCAGAAAAATCCCAAACAGTGCCTAATATACCATGTCTGGTAGAACTCCCATTGGAGAGAATTTCAGGAAACAAATCTGTAGATTGCTGGGATTACTCACTAATAACCTATAAATGTAATTGCTCATTTAAAACTGTTTTTGTTTGCCGAATCTGGCAAGACCTAGAGTGAAAAGCAGATGTTTCTCATTTTTTTTTCTGGTGCATGTGACCTCTCTAGAGAATGTATTTAAAATTATAAATCTAAGGCATTGCACAAGCTTCATGGCATACTGGGTTTTTTTTTTAAGTTTACCATACTAGGATAACTTCAGTGCTCTCACTGCCAATGTAGTGCCTAGAGTCCTATCTTAATTTCTTAATCCAGCCAGCTGCAGATATTTAAAACTGTCGAGAGATTTGCAAAATGTAATACAAAACAAATTGAAGTTGTCACCAGTGTGCAAGTAAAAGTGAGACAGAAAATTGGTTTACACCTTACAGTGTTGGGCTATAAAAAAACCACTTTAACCTTCTCTAAGTCTTGGATCAAACATCACTAAATGGAAGGAATAAAAATAGGAAACGCCTGTTTGCAGCTGAAAAATAAATTCAAACGTAGTCAAAAAATTGCTTTTACTTTTCCAGTAAATGTTACAGAGTATTTACTAAACTGGAAGAGGACATTTTCAGAAGTGGAATGAACTGTAAATGGCAAAACTTTAGTATAGTCTCAGAGACTCTTGCTGATGACAGCAGTCTCTTCTATCTTTTTTGGCTGTTTGTTTTTTTGTCTTTTTTATTTGTTTGTGGTTTTTTGTTTTGTTTTATGTGTGTTATTGTATTTTTGGGGGGGGTGTTATTGTTGTTTTGGGGTTTGTTTTGTTTTGTTTTTTACTATTTCACACCCTTTTCAAAGTAGTTTAATATTTGGAATAAAAAAGAAATATTTTTATTCCAACAGACCACTAGCAGAAAGAGTTATTGTATAAAAGACATAATTTTTTTGTTCCTTAATTTCATAACTTTGCAATCAACTAAGTTCCGTCGGTCCTTTACATTTAATTGGAAAGCAAAGGCAGTCAAGTCTCTTTCTTGAGGTCTTTCTCTTCTCTGCTCAGTAACTTTTTCAATAAATGCCAATAATTTCTCAATCTATCACTCCATCAAACAAAACCTGTGGAAATTCTGTTGTTTTAAGCAATTTGCCTGAAATAGACTGTCCTTCAAATTCTTTATGCTACCAAAGTTTATGGACAAGTGGATGCAGTTTAGAAAAAGCCTTTCTTATACAGACAAGTTGAAATTCTAATACTTCTTTATTGGTCTTAATAAGTATTTAAGAAATAATATTTTCCATTGATTTTTTTATATTTCCTGTAAGGTGTTTTGTTTTTTTTTTTTTTTCAAAAAATTGAGTACCTCCATTTCATTATTCAAAAATACCCTCAAAGATTCTAGTAAATTGTTGTCTTGCAGTCTTAGCTAGCAGTTTTCATATGAAGCACAGCCTGTTTTTTTAACTTCAGGGCTGTTACTCAAGATCCAAAGGAGAAAATTTCTTATGTTTGCAAAGTGTCAATAGGTTTAAACTCTGCAAAACAGTAAGTAAGGGATTTAAAGCAATAACATATTAAACATTTTCAACTGCCACACTATATGACTTGTTAATTTAATACAACCAAACATAGAAATCTTATTTTTAAATGATGTAAATTCTATGACAGATTTACTGCTGTTTTTGTCAACAATCACTATAAAAAGCAAAGTAAGTTCACTGTTAGCAAGATATATGTCATTTGTGTACATGTACTCAGAACATATACTCTAGAAAGAAAAAGAAAAAAGAATGTCATAAATATCACAAGATTTTGAAGAGAAAAAATGGAAATCACTTGTGTACTATGCTTTAGTACTCCATATGGTATGCTGAATAAATAGGCAGCATATCATGCCTTAAAGCACTGTGAAATCTTTAAGATTTTTCCAGGTGTTGGATTTTACTTGAGTATTCATGTTTTGTGTAGGATTGAATTAAATATTCTCTGTGTATTACTTGTAAAAAATGAAATGTTCTGTTACAGGTACATTCCCAGCTGTTCAGTCACTGCATCTTGTATAATGGGTATGCGAACATGATTCCCCCTAGCTATTTTTATTTGGCTTCTGTGTCGTGAAGTCAGAAAACAACTTAGGTAGAAAAACAAACACGTAACCCCAAACCAATATATACATAGGATAGAGGATAGTGTATTTTCAGGCAATGAATTTTTAAAAGGTTTGCTTAAAAAATAGAATATAACAATTGACAATAGCTATTCAAATGTAATATTTAAAATTATTTTATTCTGGGACTGGGCATATGGGTGATTTGTATTAGATTTGTGTTTTTCTTTTAGGCATGTTTTTTTCCTACTAGATTTTAGTGCCTCATTTGCAGACACTGCTGTCTGCATTTTTGGAGACTATGCTAATTCTCTAGCAGATTGCACTTTACTGTTGAATTTCAGAACTCTATAATGCTAAGGAAAGTGGGTAATTTTAACTAGATGGAGTACTGCCATTGTAAATATCACTAGTAAAAGGCGACAACATGCGTTACTAAAAAAAATATAGCCATATTCAGGATATTGTCCTGCTTTCTTAGTTCCTTACCTTTTTTCATGCTCCACTTTTACAGCTTCTGTCCATTTTCAATTTTTCATATTTATATTTTTTTATTTAATTGACAAAATGCCTATATAGGTATTTAAAATTGTTTGATATAATGTTTGGATATAAATACATGTGTCCACTTGAGTGACAGAATGATAATTTTTCTCTATCTTTGCCCAGAAGCTCTAGGAGAGAGGTATTCCATCAGGCATATTGAACAAATCAAACATCTTTAGACATAGTTTTTGTTTGGTTTACATACTTATTCCAAATCCTGTGGTCTTGACTTTCTGGTAAATTTGCTAATACAGGCACATCCTCTCTAGAATGGATGTGTTACCTCTGTGGTCATAATAGATTCCTTTACTTTTTGTGCAACATCATACAAAAAGAACAACATATCAATTTGATATTATTCTCAAAAGTATTTCTAAAATAAGGCAGAACAAAAATTCACTGGGAAAACTGCTTTTTATTTTCAATTACATGTTGATCTTTTTATGATTACAGTTGTGTTTATAGATGAAAGTTTAGAGATATGTTAGGACTAACAGCTGGAAATGCAGTTTATTAAATTAATCTTTACTTTATATTAGTAGCTAGCAAATAAAGACTATAATGGACTTGTTCGTTTCTACCTTATAAGCTTGTCATGTAAGTAAGAGAGATACAGGACATGATGTGCATTTTTATTGTACTATTTCATTTGATAGTGTTACTATTACTATTTTTAACATGGAGACTCAAGTATTTGTCAATATAAAATGGAATAAATCATTAGAAATTGTCATTAACATAAACACTTATTCTTATTGGTCTGACAATAAGAATGAGATTTTAATTAAATAAAAAAATGTGATACAATGAAAAGTCACTTATAAATATTTATGTGTATATATATTTATAAAAACTAATAATACATGGAGTGGTATAGGCACATGTTAGCATGCTAACTTTATATAACCTTTCTCCATGGCAACTACCATTTAGTGATCAGCCAACTAAAGAATCAAATTGAAACACCTGTGTTTGCTTTCCTCACAGCATTGGTGAAATGTTAGTTGCTGTTGTTATGGGAAGAATAGAAAGGGAGAAAGAAAATATGTCACCGCACAAATCACAGAGTGGCCCGTAGCCTGAATAGTGTGTGTACTTCTTGTCCCATTGTGTTAGCAAAGACAAAATAGAAAATAAAAAGCCTTGAAAAAGGGCCTCAAGGATGACCAAAAGGTTTTAATGGCTTCTGAAGGAAGGAGGACTGCAAAAGCTAGAAACCTTTTCCCTAGAAATTAAGGGGCATAGGGAAATATGACAGTGACCCATGAAAACAAGGAAAGGATGGCTTGGAATCATCTTTTCATTCTCCTTTTCCACACTAGAATTAGGTAACATGAGATAAAGCTGGTAGAAGCAGTGCTTAAAACTTAAAAAAAGGGAGTAATTTTTTTCTTGCAACAGACTAGACCTGCGGGTCTGTTTGCTATATCATATTGTCACAGAACAGCTGATATGGGTAGGGATCTCAGGAGATTGCCTTGAAAAAGCCCCCTTCTCAGAGGAAAAGTTTATATATGTTTAAGGGAAGACTGTGTAAGTACTTAGAGAGTCACCGACTTCTACTGAAAGAAACATAATATGCTCGGAAAAAAACCCCGTTTGAGGGAACATAGGAGAGTACTGGAGGAAAAATATCTGTGCACTTTTCATATCCTTCCTGGCAACCCCCTTATAGCCACTGCTGGAAGTAGTATACAGGATTAGATTGTTCATGTTGCTTCCTTGTCAATAGAATGAAAGAATAGATAGCTAGATATCATAATAAATGTTTTAAAATAATGGCACTTTATTTGGAGGAAATGTAGAACAACATATTCCTATATTAGACTTTTTTCTTACTAACATCTCCTGAGCTGAAAGAAAAAAAATTGGCATTTTTTGATCACTTCTGTTGTTGATCAAATATTCATTCATACCTACCTTTAGGATACAAAAATCAAGACAATGGAATTGTCTTGTGATTATAACCTAATCTGGTAAGGATGCTGCCAAAAAAGCTTCAGTTCTGAAAAAAATAATGTAGTCAAATAAAATCCAAAAAGCAGATTTAAGAAGTACCAGTCCCTCTTTGTGAATCAAAGGATAGGATCAAGTATACTTGTGACCCCACACATCTCTAAGACCCACAACTTATCTTATACCACTAAATACATTTAAATTCTGAAAAAATATTACTCAGAGTAGATTGCAAAAGGTAGAATTACATCAAATTTTCCCCTAATAAAAACATTACATTACAAACCCTAAATTTGCTATAATTTGCTGAAAAAGTACAACGAAGTTATAATATTCAAGAACTTAGATATCTAAGGCAATGTCTTCACAAGACTGTTGACATTATTTTCACCTAATCAGACTGAAAGCACTACACGGATAACCCTTCCAAGACACTATGTCTTCTGAACCTAGTCAGCAGGAAGTTTCTGAAACGAACATTTGAAAAAGACCAATGCAAGCATTGGAAGGAAGGAATATTTTTAATTATGTTGACTTTTTGTAATCCCAAGACAAACATATAGAATGATCTGGGACCAAAAGATGCAAAAGTGGGGATGAACCAACCATGGACTAAATACAATGGAAAAGATCCAAGCATTTTATGTGAACAGTTTCTCTTCCTCAAAATACTTGGAAAATATATGAAAACGCTTCAGAGTTCCTGTTACATATTCCCTATATCAACCATATGTTGATTGGATTGAACTGTTTTCTGAAAGCCCTCCTGAGCTCAAGTTTTCTTTATTATTAATTTGCTGATTTATGTAGTATTCATTGTTGTGGCAGCCACTACCTTTAATTAAGAAAACTGAAGTACAAAGGAAAGTAGGTGGGCAACCTTTCAGAATGCAATCTGTTTCCTGAAGCCCTGATTCAGTGGCAGTCTGCCCAGGATAGAACTGAATTACAACTCCCAGCACCCCTCTCATTTCCAATGAGTTGTTTTAATTTTAAACCAAGGATTTGATGACAGAAAGATATTTCAGATAACACACAATTCAAGGACTATCCCAAAGGGTATTTTTCATATTCATTTCAGGAAGAAGCCTGTAGGGTTGTTCATGTAATTGATTCACACATAATTCAAGGCAAGTTGAACCATTCATTGTACTACTGGGTAAAATATCACATACATCATAGCTGAAGCTGGCAATGCTGCTCATGGTTAAGGCAGCCTGACTTGCCTATTACTGGACAATTTTCATTACTTCCTATTTCCTGATTTACCATCCACAATAATAGGAACATCCCAGGCCATATCCCCAAAACAAAGAGACTCTAAACAATACTGGATTCATGTCCTTTTGCTGCCCATTCCACAGTGTGTAACAGGCATTAAGGCTCCTTATTAATTTGGATGTTTGTGGTGTTTTGCTAGAGTAGGAGCTATTTATTTCTTCCTTATTTTCAATTCCACTTTTCCATCCTTCATATTAGTCCTACTCTGCAGTCTGCATACGAGCGTTTTTCAGACTGCTTAAAGCGCATGGAAGGAATGGTACAAAAGGAGTACGGTTCATAACGTAACATTCACAGTACTGGAGCAAATCTGAATTTATGATCTTTTTACATCTTTTACTTCCACTTGTACACACATCTTGGAATGGTAGCAGCTGCTGAAGGATAGGAAAGGGAGTTATGTCTGTCTTTTGAAGCATATCAACACAGAAGAAGAAATCAGCCGAAAAAAGCCCTTTCCCCAGACCCCATCAGAAGAAGAAACTTGTATCAAGTATGGCATTTCTTTTTGCAGGATCATAACTGTATTGTACATCAACCTACCTTACTGTAGACTTACAACACTCACAACAACCTTTGTGATCTTGGCAACACTAAAAATCGTGATTATACTTGCTTTCAAATTCCCTGTCTATGGTTCCATGAACTCCTGTTGATGATCAATGCTGATCTCAGAAGCAACTGCAAGGTAAATACCTTCACAATGTTTGGAATAAGCTCCCAAACAGCAGAGAGGAGAAATACAAGCACTTTCATTTGTGAAACAAAAAAGGATGTTGCAGCATCATGTAAAGCTTGAGGAAAGGAGGTCAGAGTGAATATGAGCCATGAAATAGGAGAATGCATGGGATTGAATTTTCAGACTGGTGAAACAACAATAAGGGGGCTAAACAAATTATCAGAAATTACAGCCACAGAAAAGGTCTTTGTGCAAGTAGCACTGTAGAAGTAAGCTAGTGTGAATTACTTTAGCATGTATTTAGAGGTTTAAGCTAAACCATAATATTTTCATGTTATCATGACATAAACAATATTTAATATCTTCATCAATTATATGATAGTGGGCTCAAGTGCATACTCAGCAGGTTTGCAGATGACACCAAGCTGATGGTTGCAGTTGATTTTCTGGAGAAAGGGGTACTATCCAGAGAGACTTTGAACACATGGTTGGATAAGAGAAAATATTTATGCTTCACTATTAAGAATGTTCATAAAATAAGTTCTTAGTATTTCATATTTCTACGAATGTAGTAATTGAACAGGGATTTAGATAATAATTAAGAGTTGATATAAGAGAGAATGATGCCCACAGTTTATAGAGTAATTTTAAAGCTGTATGACAAGCATATAAGCTATAACATTACATGTATGTAGCCAAAAGTCTTCAACAGAGAATGATGATGATGGATGATGGGAAGTTGCTTTGCATATCTGTGCACACATAACATAAAAACTACCTGTCATCTAAATTTGATTGAAAATAAATTTTTCCTTTAAGTAAAAAACACATGTACATATATTTCCATAAACATAATAATTTAAAATATTTTAGGGTCAGTTTATGTTAGAAGCTTCCACATATAATTCCAAAAAGCATTAGAAGATAAGTTTTCAGATAAAAGAGTCTGACGTTAAATAGTGAATGATTTAAGATAACAATATTTTTGAGGACTAGACTGAGCACCAAATTCATTTGAGTTCATGTACTGTACGTAGTATCGGTGCTGCCCTGAAATCTTAGCAAATCAATGTGTTATAATATGACAGTATTCATACTAACCTGCAATGAAAAGTTCTTCCAGGTCCATCAACACATACACCTCCATTGTAACACAGAACTGAGTTTAGTGTAGGCTCACTGCAAACATCAATATCGACTTCACAAAACCTGCCAGTGTACCCACTCAGGCAAGTACAAACAAAGGCATTGACTGCATCTTGACAAGAACCTCCGTTAATGCAGGGAGTAGATTCACATTCCTGAGGAGAGAAATAATAACATATTGACTATACAGCTTTAAAACACGGTACTTACTCATCTCAACAGCAAGTGCAAGAGACTAAATCTGGAGATTAAAAAAGGTATTGGACCTTTTTATTGTCTAAAAAACAGAAATCTCTAATTCGAGGCATTTTTTTTATAGAGAGATACTTTGATTACAACTCATATTCATTCTTCAAACTATACTTGTTCCTATTCATTTATCTTGCAGAAACACAAATATACTTTTACATAAGGAGTCTTTCAGCTGTAAGTATGTGATTTCTTTTTTAAAATTCTAAATCATGTTTTTGACACAAAATTTGTACAATTATTCTGTTTAATTTTTTACAGTAGGGTCTATTACAGTGAAAAAATCCCCACATTAGTTAGGCAATTTTGGACAGCATAAAGAATTACTTATATAAACCAATGCACACAATCCTTTTATCATTATTTCCTGATAAATGCTTTCTCATTATCAAGTAACACATAATATTGAAAATAGAAGCATTTAGAAATGTTTACATGTTCACTTAATAAAATTTTCCTCTGATAACACTAGTGTAAAAATCATCATATTCAAACCATGCAAAATAGCAGCAAGTTAATATTTCTCCTGAATTAAAGGAGGGTTTAGTTAATGCAATTGCCAGTGCAAAAAATGTGGGTTTGCCCTTGAGCACAGAAACCTAGTTTTTACCTCTATCCCAAAGGAGTTGTATTTCACAAATGCAACCCAAATAGTCTAGCTAAATACAGTATTTTAAATTTATTCTCACACTACTGTAACTTTAGAAGGTTTAATTCTTTAAAGATATCCAAGGGCATTCAGATTTCCTGCAGGTACTACAGTTGCTTTGACAGAATGTAAATTCAGATATCAATGGGGAATTGTGAGAAAACAACTTATTTTCCTATAAGCTCTCCATCTGGGTATATATAGGATGATTTATTAGTGAGCATTACATAAACTAATTGAATTATACATCCCACAGGAAAATGGAGATAGTCCTACAGACTGCCAAAAATCCTATTATAGAAGTAGTCTTTTGCTATATTAATTACATCTGTTGTTGGCAGACATAAGTGTCCTTTTTTTGC
>NW_020955407.1:458494-460812 GCF_003031625.1 Empidonax traillii | reverse complement strand
TCTCCATCTGGGTATATATAGGATGATTTATTAGTGAGCATTACATAAACTAATTGAATTATACATCCCACAGGAAAATGGAGATAGTCCTACAGACTGCCAAAAATCCTATTATAGAAGTAGTCTTTTGCTATATTAATTACATCTGTTGTTGGCAGACATAAGTGTCCTTTTTTTGCTTATAAAAAAATCTCAATTCACAGTTCCAACTCTCTGACTTTTTTTCTATTCTGGTAACTTGTCTAGTCTTCTTAATTTGTATTCACTTGGATCCATCTCTATCACATTTGTTTTACAGATCTGTTAATTAGCAGAATAAATAAATATCTATCAATTAACATCAAATTTTTATCTGATTATGATTCAAAAGTTAAAGTTCAAAAAATACCAAAATCATCAAAATAGCTAAGTCACAGTATACCAAGTTGCAAACTTAATGCAAAACCCTTTTATTCTCCCCCACAGAATCTATTGTTCTTGTAAAATTTTACAAAACTACCTACTGTAATTATTTTTTTCAGTAACATAAGCCCCAGACAATTTTTAGGAAAGAAATCACACCTATCACTTTCCAGTATATTTTGATGTGCTGCAGTTAAAAGTTAAACATTAGACTTGCAAAAAACTAAAGTACACTGTTACCAGAGAATTGCTGGTCTGCGCTGCTTTTAACTCAGGCAAGAAAATTGTTTCAGCAAACAGAGAGAACTGTGTTAAAAATGCTACAAATAAATTTATGCCAAAGTTGATGAGCTACCACACTACCACCAAATGCTGTAGTTTGCAGTCTAAGGAACAAGAACGTGAGATGACAAACTAAAGTTGCAACACAGTTGTTACTGAGTTCTGCCTATCTTAGGTCCTGCCAGAGACTGATTTTACAGCTTGACATCTGGGAGTAGCTGGTTTTACAGAAAATTCCCAACGACCCTGATTCTCTGAAGATAAGCTTACCTAAACACCAATGCTATTTCTGTTTTTCTTTATATAATGGAAGATTGAATCTTAACTATGACCTCTAACCAGACAGTTGCCAAAAAAGAGCAACAATTGCAGGGACTCACAGTCCTAGAAATATTGTCTCTCTTCTCCGGTACAGTAGGAGCAAAATATTTTATTGGTTACCTCTGATTCTCTGTTCCCAACCTAACGAGATATCTTTTAACCTTTTCTCACCTAGAAGTGATCTGATCAGTGATTCAAAGGAAAATTGCCTTTGAATAACTAAGGAAAATGAAAATTACAAAAATAATATTCACAAAGATGGGTCATTTTAGTTTTTCCAAAACACAAATTTGTTGATATATAGGAGTATCACAATTGCTGATTGGGTGAGCATCTAGCAGCTGGATAAAGTGAACTCTCCACAACTGGGTATTCATAGGGTGTAAAACTTTCTTTTCTGGCCTATCAGAGCAAGTACCTGTTCAAACAGGTTTTCCTGCAGCCACCATTGCCCTCTCTTTTCCTTTTCTGTTTTCTTGTTTGTTCCGTTCAAAGGCAGTTTCAGTCAAACCAGGGCTACAGCCACCCATATACAAGGAAACAGAAGGACAGAACAACTGCTTCTAAGGCCTAATCTTCTCAGGTACTTCTAGAGGGGTCTGTTTGTTGCACTGTCACCAAAAAAAAATTAAAAAAAAAAAAAAAATGCCCCTTATTGAATTCAGTTGGGGTGCTCTGCTTATTCCTTACCCATCATTACAAATGTAGATGGTGCCCAGTACTCACACTACAAAGCATACCAATGCTCCCCTTCCCAGCTCATCTCTTATAATGCAAACAGCTTCAATAAGCTCCCTTGTAAAGAAATTAAATGATTTAACAAAATAGAAATGAGACAGTAGTAATCATTTGTATAGAGTTTTTATCAACTCTTCACCAATTTGACGCACATTATTCTCAGACAATTATCTTTTTAATTTTCTCATATCTCCTAACAGTAAAACAGGATGGGTCTCTTTCAGTAGGCATTTTTTATTCTGAATTTGGTTTTCTTTCTGTGAAGCATACACTTCTTGATTTGAGCTAACAAGGAATCCTTATGCTGCCCGATAAAGAGAACACAAACCAACAAAGTGCCAGTTTATGCGGTGCTTTAATTCAGGGCCCGGGGTCCCTGTGGACTAATGTCCAAAGACAAGTACCCAAAGACCCACATTTCGAACGCAACTTTTATACTATTTTTCCAAGCGAGGTTACATGATAGGTTTTACATTTTAAAAGAAGACATAGCGGTTAAACACAAACTTACATATCAATACTAATCCCTTTTCCCGATAGTTAACACCGTTTAACTAAATCCCACTACCGGATTA
>NW_020955407.1:381399-457843 GCF_003031625.1 Empidonax traillii | reverse complement strand
CATTGCAATGCTATGGAAAAAATTGCTAATGCAACCTTTAAGTCTTCAGAGAGGGGAACTATGACTTACACTTAGACAGGTAATTATTTCTCTTTTTATGGCTAGGGGAAAACTGAAACATTGTGCCAAGTTCTAGAATCTGTTTATTGTAAAGGATGTCAAAAAATGTAGACCATAACATGATTTAGGTACTAGCTAAAATACTTTACAGTAAGTAAAATCTAAGAAAAATAACACTTAACAGAATTTTTATGACAATTTTCTTTCAAAAACACTACATCATGTATATAATTTTCACATGATACCACTGAAAACATAAATAATACATACAGGTTAAAATTATTAGACAAATTCGTGAAGTACAGATCTGTTTCTAGCTATTAAAAGTAATAATCAATGTGAGTTCTTTGCTATAAGAAGTTCCATAACTCTCAATGGCTCTATGAATGTTCTTAGGTTTAGGTTATATCGCAAAAAAAAAAAAAAAAATGAGAGAGAGAGATAATGGCAGTGCACAGATATTTTCACAAGAATATTACATATTAAGTATTTAACTCTCAGAGAAAGTCAGTACAAAAATGACCACTTGATTCCCCAAATCCAGATGTATCCAGTGAGAGATAAGTTCCAACCTTACTACTGAGAGTCAGTCAATAAAACTGTCAAAAGTTTTCCAACTCCATATGTTTTAAAATAAAGATTTGATGCATCCCTAAAACATATGCTTTAGGCAAATAAATACAAGTATTAATTTCCGTGGAGCTGTAAATGAATGGAATATACAGACTTCTGACAGGAGAACAGAATGGTGATTTTATTACTTTATTTTTAGTAAATTATTTTTTACAGTACATATAAGCCCTTATTGATTTTCTTATCATAGCAAGGTAATTTAAAAAACAAGGTAAAAAAGTGAAAGTATATTGAGATTTCTAGGTATGCAGCTCTTTTAAGGGTAGTTTGCCTTAAGAATACTTAGTTCAAAAAATGCTATAGGAGATCCACTACATTTCTTAGAGCACAATAATTTATTATTTCTTCTCTGTATTTGCTGTTCTCTGAATTTCATGGTGTAGTAAATCTTGCTATTATTAGGAAGAAAATGACTGTCCATTAGAGTCCACCTGGCATGGCACAGTTCACTGGTTCTGCTAGCAGGGAATTGTTCTGAAATTTGGACTTGAGCAAGTGACCTAGAAAGGCATAGCACTTTGCTCAAGGCATGCTGCTTCCTTCTCCAAATGTGTGGGTCCATACTGACATCTGTCTTTGGAAGTGAGGTTATTCTGGCTAATAAAGGCCAACTTTCCAGGTCTCATTATATCATCTCCAAAGTCACAATCCGTGCCTTGAAACAATAGTAAGGGAACACATTTTAGCAAATTAATACAAGAGTGAAAATCCACTATTTTTCTAAATAATGCGTAAGTTCAACACTGTTTCTTAAAACCTAGAAGCGTATTTTAGAAGTTAGTGGGTTTTTTTTATCTTTTTCTACAGAAAGGACTATTTTTCATTGGTCCTTGCTGATTGGAAATCAAAAATGATTTCTAGCAACACTTTGAAATTTATTTCTTTGGCAGAGATTTAAGGCAAAAAAATTGTAATGATAAAGATATTTTTATTTGAGTGAAGTTTTGTTTTGTCTCAAAAACGTAATTATAAAGTGGACTAATTCTCAGCATAAATACCTCGTGTGAATTCACTGCGAGGAAGTGGCGGGGGGGAATGGGCAGAGAATCTATCAGGAATACACATTTAAGCTATATACAGATCTATCTTTTAAGATACTTGTATGTGGTGCAATAAACAGTCTACTTCCTGTGAATACTGGTTACATAAAGTCTCAAGTGCCATTTGCTGTTTGATTTCTTTGTACAAAACTATGAAGTGATTAACTGTGTGGGAAGACTTGAAGCAGAAAAAGGTAATCACTGAAACATCACTTAAGGAAGAAGAAGGAAGCATCCTGATATTTGTGAGAAAACTGGATCCTAGCGTGAAATCACTGGTTTGTAGAAGGTAGAACCAAACACAGATTTAAAACTTGAATTTGATGGAGTTGAAAAGAAAGAGATAAGAACTCAAATATATATATATATATTGCACCACAAAAGAAAGATGCTTTAAAGAGTCTTGTTTCCATTAATTTAATGATAAGATTGAGGGCAATATTATTCTTAGGTCAAAAGCAGAGGTTTTTGTGATAAACTAGAACCATGTGACCAAGGGTTTGGAAAAAATAAAAAATAAAGTAGACAGAAAGGAAATCAATGTTGTAAATAAATGCTTACGAACTAGTGCATGTGTTAAAGCAAGGTTTTTTATGTACAGAATATGGTATGCATACAGTTTTTAATGCATTCTGAATCCTGATTTTGAAACGATTGTCTAATTTTACAGTATTGCTTCATAGAAAAAGCACAATTTAATGTTTTGATATGATTTCATAGTTATACAAAACATCCATAATCCACTGCATTATTCAGTAACTCTGTATAGATATTTCAGTTTTTTTCAAAGATATTTTACCACAGTTTAATTTATTGAATTTATCATGAGTGCAATCACCTGATATAATTACAGCTGCTATTAAGATACCAAATGGCCCAGGCTTTCCTTGCTAAGTTTACAATAGTGCTTTAAACTGTGTGATTTTCTAGCTTATGGACTTTTCCATTTCCATGGGAGTTTGAAGTGCATTCTTAGTTTGGGTTAAATCTCAACAGTAATGATGCTATATAGAAGTATGAGCTTTATATTACAAGCTTGAGATGAATGCTCCAGATTATTTCTATTTTATGTTTAACAAATATTTTTATTTGTTATAATATTATAATAATAATTATACGTATGTATATACATATGTATAATAATAATTATACAATAAATTGTATTTTTCTAATGAGTAAAATTATTAGACTATTTTTTCTAATTTTTTTTAAATATAATTCCATATGCACATTGTTTAACTATTAACTACCCAAAGCTTTTCATGTTGGTAGATTAAATATATACACAACACCTCGAGGAATGACCTGGGAAAACTTGTGTCCATGTTTCAGAATGTTGTTTTTATCCAACAAATTTTAATTCAAAAGAAGTTCAAAATCATAAAAACATTTTGCAACTTTCTGCCATCTCTGCACTATGCATCCTCCCAGCAAGCAGAACTGTCTAATCAGATATGGTAAACTGTACTTCCCTGACAGGTTCATTTATCATTCATTTATGGACCTGTTGTCCATGATCTGCCTAATTTTTCTGAACATGCTTAGGGATCAGTTTGCCTCCCCCTTTTGAGATATCAAGTTCTAGGGGCTCTCTGCTTCCTTTGAAAGAAAATACTTTGATTTCTTCCAAATGTTTCTCTGCTTATTTTGATCATGACCCTCCAATTATTGTATTACAGAATTTGGGGAAGAAATTTTCCATTTAAGTTTCTTTACCACTGCAATAGTTTTCTAAACCTTAATTACACTCCCTTCAGGTTTCTACTCTTAAAAGGGAATAGTTTCATCCATTTAAATCTCTCCTTACAAGGCTATTAAATTCTTATAATATTTGTTACTCTCTGTAGCTTCTCTAACTCTACTACATGGTCCCTGAGATGCAAGGTCCAGAAATATGCACAGTACCCAATATGTGAGCCCACCTGGGTTTTACATAGCAGGGAAATCATTCCCTCTGTCTTGTGGCCTGTATTCTTCATGATCATGCCCAGAGTGGTTTTTTTTGCTATTCTGCCCTATGACTGTAGGTTGAGACAAGGACTTCAAAGAACTGTCAGTGGTTGTTTGAAGTGTTCTTGCCTGAGTTGCAATTGACAACTGAATGCAGCTGTATGAGGCTTTTCCCCTCTAGAACATTTTTTTTCACTGAAGCTTATCTAACACCTTTTCACTCTTCCCTTTTGTGAGGTTCTTCTGGCATTCCTCAAATACAAAGGACTAACTGAGCTTCTCTTTCTATGGCCTTACCCCATCTGAGTGCCCACTTTACACTTTAATCATCAAGCAATGCCAACAATTCCCTACCCGACTTCCGTTTTGAGATGTGTTAAGAGTTTTTTGCAGGTTAGACTGGTTTTTACAAGGTATTTTCCAGTTTTTATTTTAGCTTGTTGAACTTCCCGCTAACATCTGAATTAACATGTTTAAAGGATTTCTCTGTTATTTCCACACGGACAAGCTTTCCATTTGTTAAAATGACACTTTCCTTGTGACAGACTTAAGTTTTCTTCTTAAGCCAATGAGGGCTTTGGACCCCTTTGTGTTCTTCAGTTGTAGAACACATTTTACCTGGACTTTTAATGTTGTTTGTTTAATAGGCTTTAATATGCTTGTGAGTTTCTTGTGGTCCTCGCTTTTACATAGTTCCTTTTCCTGAAATTGAATATAATAATTTCATAGGCTTTTAGGATAGTCTCTGTTGCTAGAACATCCTTAATGCAAGAGCATACTATGATGTCAGTTGATGGGATTTTCTAATATAAGGGATCAGAAATATGACTGTCAGTAGAATGTTCTCAGAGAGCTTTGCACTTTGGAGGTGAAATTCCTCTGCAACACTCTCGTAGGTCTCATTCACTTCTCTATTCTCTATTTTATCTTTTTAATTACTCTCTATTTAAAAGACTCCGAGTGTCCCTGGTGGTGCAGTGGCTAAACCACAGCGTTTTCAACGCTGAGATCTGGGTTCGATTCCCGGTTAGGACACTCCCCGGGCAGATGGAGCTCGCTAGCCCTGTAAGGCAATCCATCTACGTCCGGAGGACCTCGCTGCCACCGTCCAAGCTCGCTTGGCCCCGGCAGATAAACCTCAGGATTAAAGGGTGGGCTCAGTTCCGTGCACACTGTGTCTCACCTAAAAAAATCCAATGCGCAGGCTGGAAGGTGGAAAGACCTTCCCCGGTTCTTCGTTCGCGAAGAGACTGGCCATTATTTAAAAGACTCCAGTCACTCTTCCTTAAAATAAACTTATCTTAAAGCCTGGAGGTCCCTGAAGTGTTACAGACACTGAAATTTTCCCAAGGGTCTGTAATCACAGATGCTGTGCTTTGTGGGTATGTCCCTCTCCTCCTGTTGTTGGATTTATGTATCTCTTTCTTGAGCATAAGCCACAATAATTTTTCAATTAATTTAGCTTCTTTCAAGAAACTGCTTACCTTGCTCAACACTTCTTGAACTAGCTAGCAATAGGTAAAAGTGCTCAACAGTGTGGAGAAATCCCACAGAGGCACAAGTGAGCATCCGGCTCATCTGAGGATCTTAATACATACACTGATGTTTGCTGTACGTATATATGCTACAGCTATACAGAGAGAATTCTGGGGAGGGGATTCCACTTTCTGGCTTATTTGTTGTAGTCTACAGAGACCCAGTCAGTAAAGTTTAGACTCACTAAAGAAAAGCAGATGTCCAATTCAAAATCAGGTGAACAGCTCTGCAGATCTCTCTGAATATTCGCCACATTTTCATTGACTATAATAAGTGCACAGACAGCTAGCTTTCACAAAGACACCACAAGTTAGGCAACATGAATCCTACTATTCTTCTCAATCAAATTACAGATAATTATATCACTACCAAGTCTCATGTCTTTTGTGCAATCTGGACAGTTCTGATGAATAATTGCTTATTTGCTGGGAGTAGCGGCATATTGTTCTCTGCTTCTGCATAAGCTGTGATGCCTTTGTGTTGAAAATTTGTTGATTTTCCTGACTTCCCCCTTAATCCTATCTTTTATGAAAGTAGAGAAAAAAAGATCAGTAAACCCAGATAAAATAAAACAACTCTAGGATAGTCTGATTACAGCTTTCTATTAGATACAAGCAGAAGCACCAACAAGTTGAATATCCTCCTGTGTAAAGACTCAAAATAAATGCTTTTTGCTTCCTTTTTGACAGGATGAGACATCCTTAACTGAGCATACAAGAAGCACAATTACCAGTGATGCTTCATCAGTCATAGCAAAGAAAAAAAAAATCAAAAAAGATAGAAATAACATCTATTGCTAACCATTATTGCTATCACAGCACATATTGGTAATCTCTCTGACAGAAAAGATCAATTTTCAGTTATGTACATTCATTTTACCATTTCAAAAATATGCTAATGTCAAAGGAAATCATGTATATTGAAATTGATTTGTATAGAGAATATATTTTTTCTGTTACTCTTTCTTGAGTGAATTCTATAAATGAAAAAGCAATGAAAACTGTAGAAGATAGGAAAGTTTCAATATCCACACTCCATATTAGATATGAAAAAGTTATAGGCTATAACTATAAAGATACAAAGTGCTTATTTTTTTTCCTAAAAGTATTAGACAACCTGAGAAAGTTTTGAAGTGTATTTTCTTGCAAATTATATTGCAGCATAGATAAAGACTGAAAAAATCAAGGAGAAAAAAATAGAAAAAAATAAATACAAGTATGTCTAGGGAAATACATATACACACATAAATGTATTTCATTTTTAAATTGGTTCTTTGAATCACCTTAATTGCTGACCTTGCCTGACTCTGCAATGACCACCTAGCCATTTTCTCCCTCCTCCTATATGACAAGGAAAGAAAAGAAGGTGTCAAAGCTCCTAGACTGATAAGGGCAAAGGGATCACTTACTGTTTACTTTCACAGGCAAAACAGAACTTTACTTGGGTTAAATAATAATTTAAGTTATTGTAACTAGAAATAGATTTTGAGACAGTGAGAAACAGAAACAAAACCTAAAACTACACCTCACTTCTTCCCAGACTCAACTTCACATCTCTGTTTCAAAGTTTTCTGCCTCCTCATTTCACCCTGAGAAGTGAAAACAGGGTGGTAAAGGGGGGTTGTTGTTTGCACCAGTTCTTCTCCGCTCATCCTTTCTTCTCACAGTTTTTCCCTGCTTCAGTGTGGGTCCTCTTCCTGTGCTGTAGGGTGAGACTGCTCCTGCATGGATTCCTCTTCATGGGTCACAGTTTCTGCCTAGACCCTGCAGCTGTGTGGGCACTCAGTGGGCTGCAGTTCTTTCAGGGCATGTCCACATGTTGCAGCATGGGGTCTCCCATGGGATTCAGTGCAGATGTCCTCTGGTATGGTCCTCTCCATGGGCTACTGGCAAATACCTGTTCCACCATCATTCTCTCCAAGGGCTACAGTGCCTACAATCTTTGTTGCAGTTCCAGAGCACCTCTTACCTCTCCTTCTTCAATGACCTTTGATACTGCTAAGGTCTCCTCTCTCTGTTGGGCAGTTTTGTACTCTTTCAAATATGTTTCTACAAATGTGCCACCGTCTTGAGTGAGTGGTTCAGCTGTACCCTGCAGTAGGGTTGGTTGGAGCTGACTCAAATGGGTTGTTTCCAGCACAGGGTCACTCTTGGACCATTCTCACAGAGGCCACTCCTGCAGCCCCCCTTCTGAACAAAAACTTGACACCTACACATAATGAATTTGCATAGCCCTTGTTACAAAGAAATGTACTTTCAAGTGAAGAAAATATATATATATATGGATTAGGTTATGATCGTATTTTAAAACAAAGGAAGGGGCTGAATTTAATCTAGAATAAAACAATTACAGACCATAAGCCTGCAAGGATTATTGCATAGTCAGAAAGCCTAGCTGATCACTGTAAGAACTGCATAGACATGATATATGTCTGAGCAGAATGAATACAGTGTTATAGCCTTTAAAATATGACATTTGCAGCATAGTCTAATCTGGGAATCACACTGCATGCAAATAGAATGACTATCAAAAAATGAAGCCATCGCTCTTGACAGACTTATCTATCAAAGGTATATGTATATTGTTTCATAATTCCTATGAATTTCTAATCTATGCATTTTCAAACACCTAACTTTGAAAAATGGTTATTTTTTGAATATAATTTTATGAAGTTGTCTACAGGTCATTTAATCTCTCATTCTCTTAAAATGGAGAAAAGTGTAAATCACGGATGTTGCTAGAGAAAATATTACCCACGGGTATTTTATATTAGCACTGGCAACAGCTGATAATCATACAGATTTGCAATACCATATCATGATGCTCACTCTGCAGAGCTGAATTACTTATTTTCTGACTTTTTCTTTCTGTAAAGGGAGTTGGAAACTAATATTCCAGCTAGATTTACTCCCTGTGTGAGACTTCCATGCATTTTCAACAGAAGAATTATAGACCATACTTCCTTTACATAATATGAGACAGTTTTTAGTTATTTAGTATTTTAAGCTGTAAATAAAAAATTATGAAAGGTATCTGAATTCATACATAAGTTAAAAAGATGCTTCTATAACATTTTGGAATGTTTTTTGACAATTTAGAAGCACAATACTAGAAGCCAGATAGCCCACAGGGAGGTAGATCTCATGCCAGACTTTCTCATGAGACCAAACACATTTAAAAAGATCATATCCCAAGATCAATTAAACTCTGTTTGGCAAAAAAACCTGAAAAAGTCTACATGAGTTCAACACTTTCTGCAAAGTGTGGTCAGTATTGTAAGGACTGTTCACAAGTCAGTTTGCTGACCATGGGAATCTACACAGCACATATTGGATGTGAGGAGGCCTTCTTGTCCACACGTTAACACAAAATTATTAATGACCCTCAGAGGAGGAAGTGGGCAATGTATCTAGTACACTATGGTTTTGTATCATAGAATTCTATAATTGTCTAGATTTAGAAATTTTAAGATTAGTCATGGCAACTTTCAGTGTAGAACATTGTACTTTGATGTTCATTATTCAAATCTACAGCTAAGTTACATCAAGTGGGACTCAAAGGGAAATCTAAGTAATTATCCTATCTACTCCAGACTCATGAACAAATGATTTTCAGGTAATGTTTGCTTAGCTTGCTGTGGCTTTTCAGATTTATCATTCACGCTGCACCTTTAAACTTCTTTAGACATTTTATCAATTATATTTTCTAATGCAGTGTCATAGAATAATGAGCTTTTCAGAACAGATTTTAAACAACTGAATTTCTGTCATGCATTTTCAATAAACTGACTTCAGAGGCTAACTAAATGAAAATGAGTTTCAAGTGACATATTACTCTTTCTCCTATAACTAAAAAAAAAATAAATTAAGACATACATTAATATTTATCTCGCATCTTGAGCTGGTCCACCCTGCTTCACAAGAGCATTGATACCCATCAATGAGATCTATACATCTGAAATACAAAACAGAGTTATTCAGATGAAGCTATGTAATTCCACATTCAGCACTAGTATCAACATTCCATACATTTCAAAATAGTGGTCTGATGTAACCTACTGAAATCTGTGATAATTTAATTAGTTTCAGTAATGGATTTAAATTGTGTATATTATGGATGTTGAGGCATTTTGTAAGGATACTGATTGTTATATTAAAGGACATCTTCCCATTTCAACCCCTTGGCTTGTAACAGCTAAATATTCACTTTTAAGTATATTAAACTCTAATTAATCCACACTTACTGAATACTGGTTTATGCTAATGAACAAAAATGAAAGAGAAACTGAGATAATGTAACAGTATATTACATTAGCTTAAGCAGGCAGCATCTATCATCTTTAAGTGTGCTTGTACTCTTACTTTATGGAAGAACATAATTAAAAGTATATTTATCAACCTTCCCATATCACTAAATCTTAAATATTGCTAGTTAGGTGTATTACTTAGAGATAATAATAGTTAAATAAAAATAGTCACCTTCCATGAAGACAAGGATTTGGCCAGCATTCATTAACATTTATCTCGCAGTTTTTTCCAGTAAAACCTCTCTTACAGTGACACTTATAGGAACTGATGCCATCAATGCAACTTCCATTGTTGAGGCAAGGAGAAGACATACATTCATCTATATTTACTTCACATCTATCACCTGTTTAAAAAAAATAGAAAATGAAACTAAGCTTTAAATTCTAAACTCAAACTAACCAGGTTTATTTTTTAATAATTCCAGATAAATTGCTTTTATTTACATAGATTGTTCCTATAGTTCAATATATTCACCAATAAAGAATATTCAGTTGGAATTACCTATAGGTTTAAATGTCAAAAATTAGGGTTATATTGAAATATATAGTGATAAATTATAGATATAAAATAATGACATCTGCAATTGTAGCAAGGCAAGAAGGTTTTTAAGACCAGTTGGTAAGAAATGGAGAAATTGAAATTTCAGTATTAACTTTATTACACAATGATTATTAAGTGGAATAGCACAGGTTTCCTCTAAAAGGAAGACACAACTAAAATGAGATGTGTCTTGGTGGTGATCTAACTGTACTACTTATTTTCTCAAAATTAAATGCAGAGGCTTTTGATAAATGATGTGAGACATAAAATTCTTTGAAATATTTTTGAAGACATTCACTATGAGAGATATGATGGTGCACTTTTATGCTTATAAGTGCGTACCACAACTTCCATCTAAACCTCTCAAAATACTAATTGCAAACAACGTGCACAGGAGAAGAGAAACAAAAGGGAGAAGTGAGAAAATCCATGGGCTGAGATGACAGTTTAATACGTAAAGCAAAAGCCACACCTGTAAGCAAAGCAAAACAAGGAATTTATTGACTGCTTCCCATGGGCAGGAAGGTATTCAGCCATCTCCAGGAAAGCAGGGCTCCATCATGTTTAACAGTCACTGGGAAAAATGAATGGTATCAATGTGAACGTACACACACTTCCTCCTTCTTCCCCAAGTTTATATGCTGAGCATGAAACCATATGGTATGGGTTGATCCTGTCCCTCTACTCAGCCATAGTAAAGCCATATGGAGTATTCAGCTCTGGGCTTCTCAGTACAAGAGAGACAAGGAGCTCCTGGAGTGGGTTCAGGAGAGTGCTATAAAGACTAATCAGAGGCTGGAACATCTCTCTTATGAGGACAGGCTGAGGCAGCTGGACCTTTTCAGCCTTGAAAAGAGATGGCTCCGAGGGCACCTCATCAATGTTTGTAAGTATCTGAAGGGAGGCTGTCAAGATGATGCATCCAGACTCTTCTTGGTGGTACTAAGCAATTGGACAAGAGGCAATGGGCATAAACTGATGTACAGGAAGCTCCACCTGAATATAAGGAAGAACTTCTTTGTGAGAGTGAGTGTGCACTGGAACAGATTGCCCAGAGAGGGTATGTAGTCTCCCTCACTGGAGATATTAAAGAACCACCTGTGCAATGTGCTCTAGGATAACCTTGCTTGAGCAGGGAGGTTGGATCAGATGACCCACGGTGGTCCCTTCCAACCTGACCCATTTTGTGATTCTCTGATTGTTCTTGTATCAGTTTGGATCAGCTGTCCTGGTTGTGTCTCACCCCAACTTCTTGTGCATCCCCAGCCGCCTCGCTGGTGGGGTGGAGTGGGGAGCAGAAAAGCTCTTGACTCTGTGTGAGTGCTCTTCAGCAATAACTAAAATATTGATGTGCTATCAGCACTGTTTTCAGCACAGATCCAAGATGCAGCTCATTACTAGATACAGTGGAGAAATGTAGCTCTAGCCAGCTCAAATCAGTATATTACAGATAATGCAAGAACCTTCTACTGATTTTTCAGGTGTATGGGCCAGGGGAGGTGTGGATGAGAAAAAAAAGGAATGCTGAAGACATAAACCAGCTTTTTACATGAAGGAGTGAATAGCAAGAAGGAAGCACAGAAATACTGGAACCTTTGCCTAGTCTGTGTATAATTATACTTTAAGATAATGGGGAATATTCTTATTTAGTGGAGATCAATAGTGCAATATTCACAATAATATAATGTTAGGTATATAAAAATATTTTGTACACTTAAAGAAATTGCTTTTTTTTCACAGTTTACTCTCAGTTTCCTAACTGAGCCAAAGAAAATAAAACATCCCAATTCCTTTTTGAAGTCTGTGGTGTCAGTCTCAGCAGCCCCAGAGCACTATTGTTGTGCTCTAGTGGAAAATGTACACAGGAGACTGGACTTGGCAGGTACCCTAGAAAAATGAACTGAAAGAGGCTGCTGTGTATTTCTGTCTTTGACCAGATCTTAGTGTCCTGGTACTTGCACCATGCTAAGCTCTATATTGGTACAAATTAGAAGGCAGTTCTGAAATACAAAAAGTCTAGAAATTAATGGCACTCCTATTAGTATTTCAACAGTCTGATAGTCCAAATTATTAGTACTGAAAAGCATAGATATTAAAATGTTTAAAATAGTTCTACACAAATTCGCTCCAGTTCTTGCCAGTATCTAACCCTTTCGACTGATGGTGTGCTCATACTTCAAATGTGCTTGTGGGTCTAAAGTGTGACACTACAACTTACTACCAGAAATTGTAAATGGGGGATGGAGGGAGGGGAATTCCAAAGGCTTGCCAGCATCATGACATCTTTGCTAGAAGGACTGTGATGTGCCTGGTGGAGGATTTCTTTCTTCCCTTTGTTTGAAGCAATATGATACTGATATCACCCTGTCTTGGGTTCTGCTTGGGTTTCCCTTTACACCTTTCCCTGTCACAGCCCCTTTCTTTCTCCCAGGCTGTCAGCCTGGCAGTGCCTCCCTGACACCCCATTCCCCAACCCCCATGCACACAAATGACTGTGGTTTGTCAGGCAGTGACAGCAGGAAGGTGTCACCCCCTCTACAGGGAGGTCACTCCCAGACCTGAAGTTGGAGTAGGAGAGGCAGCAGTCACTGACCCACATGCAGGGATTAAGCCAACAACTGATCAGGCCTGGCAAAGGTTGAGCCCCTGCACTGCTGGGTCAGCACATAACTGGGGCATACCCCTGCTGAGGGCAGAAATCATACCTACTGAATTACAAAATGAAAAAATCAAGCTACACCTAAAGATGTAACACTTAAGAATTACAGTTTATTTCACAGTCGAATAAACTTACAAAAAGGGACGCAAAACAAGATAAATGTGAAGACAGTGCAAGTAAAATCTATTAATTCTTGTCTGAATGTTGGAAATATCATGACAAAAATACCATAGTTGTCAATATTGTCAGAAGAAGAGGTAATGTGATATTATCACATTGTAGCTGGGCAAGTTGCAAATACCTATCATCGCTCTAAAATAAGTATAACTTTGTGCAAAAAACCTATATTCATATTTAATTCCTCATCTCTCCATTACATGAATGCCTCTAGAATATGAAGATTATTATTATTATCATAGGTTTTAATTTTCTTCTCTATTAGGCATCTTTTATGTTGTCTTTAATAGCCTTATTTAAAACTGAAGCACTTATGCATTTTTACAGTCAAATGGCAATAAAAGACAAAGTGTGCTCTATAGCTAAACACTGATCTTCTCTTTCTCTTCTTGGGACACAAAGAATCCCACTATTTGTAAAGCAATATTTTATTCATACTACAGCTTAAATGTCACATAAAAAATGAGAACAATACTGTGCCTGGAGGATTTTCAGACTCAGCTGGACAAAGACCTGAGCAGCCTGGCCTGACCCCATAGCTAACACTGATTTCAGCAAAAGATAAAAAATAAACCTGATTTATTCTAATTCAAGAATGAAATTTTCCCTGGATGGCTTGACCTGGTAGCCTGGTTAATGACAAAATGCATGGGATCAGAAGTATACAATGGGTCCACAGAAGTAGATGAGAATACAGCAAGAATTCGATGATGATATATGAAAAAATTACTTATGACAAGCACGTGCTTCATTATAGCCTAGTAATTTTCTTATGCATTTTAGTAACACTCTAATCACACACTGAGACTCTATGCAGGCAAGCAGGAAGTAGAAAAACTAGGAAATAATCTCAATAATTGAAAATAATCTTAATTACTTATGATAAAATATATTATTCAGAATATGGATATGACTTGAGTACCATAAAAGTAAAGAAGTTCTTCCTCATATTCAGGTGAAACTTCCTGTACATCAGTTTCTACCCATTGCCTCATGGCACCACCGAGGAGAGCCTGGCTCCATTCTCTTGACACCCTCTCTTCAAATATTTGATGAGGTTCCCCTCTCAGTCATCTCTTCTCAAGGATGAACAGGTCCAACTCCCTCAACCTGTCCTCCCGAAAGAGATACATCAATCCCCTAGTAGCATATTTATCACAGAATCATAGAATATACTGAGTTGGAAGGGATCCATTAGCATGATCGAGTCCATTCCCTGGTCTGCACAGGCCACCCCAAGAGTCATGCCAAGTGCCTTGAAGTGTTGCCCAAATGCTTCTTGAACTCAGGAAGGCCGTGTGCTGTGACCACTTCCCTAGGGAGCCTGTTCCAATGCTCAATCAACCTCTGGGTGAAAAATCTTTTTCTAATATCCAGCTTAAACCTCCCCTGACTCAGCTTCCTGCCATTTCCTCAAGTCCTGTCACTGGTCACAAGAGTGAAGAGATCAGTATCTGCCCCTCTGCTTCTCCTCAAGAGGATGTTGAAGACAGAGATGAGGTCTCCCCTCAGTCTTCTCTTCCTCAGGCTGAACAAACCAACTGACTTCAGCCACTACTCCTAAGGTTTCCCTTCCAGACCCTTTGTAAGGACTTAAAGAGCACAGTTGCCTGTGTCAAACACTGTTAAGGCCACAGAAAGACTTTGCAATAAGCACAGAATGGAGCAAGAGGATAACACTAACTCCAGGCCTGGTTGAGGTGAGATCTGTCTAGTGCATCCTGGGTAACATCCAGACAAAAATTCCCACAGTGGCAAACTGCTTGTATGCATGTTCCCAGTCAAATAAAGATCACCCCAAGTTATGGAATAGATGACATCTGTGACCAGCAACAACCACCAAAGCCCACCCCAGGATGCCTCTATGGATACCTGGAACTTGGACTGTAAGTTAAGCCACCACAATGGGAACTTGAAATTAGATAAAGGTGGTACTACTGTCTGAGTATTATCTCAGACTTAGGAGGAGGTTAACAAAACTTGGTATTTTTCCCTTATAAGTCAGTTTAAAGCTCTGTCAGCAAGGCCCACTGGCTCCTGTGCTAGAATTCTTTTTCCCTTCTAAGGGGAAGATGCAGGTGATGCAGATCCCATCTCAGATGCAGATGTCACATGTCAGTAGACCAGGTGTTGAGTAGATCATCCCATGATCAAAAAACCTGAGATTTTTCTGATTGCATCAGCCTTGGAGCCCCTCATTGACCTGGTGGATCTACCTATTTCTATTAATACTATTCCTTGTTCCAGAAGGATGGGGTTAGGGTTAGGGAAATCACTACCTGTGCTCCTGATCTTTCAACCAATTGTCCCAAGGCCTTGCAGTCTCTTTTGTTTGTCCTTGGACTTGTCTTTGTTATTTTGTCTCTGCCAGCTTGAACAACCAATAGCAGATAATAATCAGAGCCCCCTACTTGACAGGAGAATTTTCCAGTGATGTCCCTTATGTGAGCCCCTGGGAGGCATTAATGTATGATTCATTTAATTAGCATAGCACACCATCTTCACTATCGGGTTCAAATGAGAATTTCATAACTTATAATAGTACTTTAGTCTGGCTGTGATGATCCAAGTCATGTAATCAGTGAGCCAGAGAGTTGTCCCATAATTTTCTTTTTTCCACTACAAGTTAGGGAAAAAAACAGTGGAATTACTAAGAAAACTACTTGATTCTTATCATGAAATGTCAGCAGACATACCTCCAGAGAACACAATATTCCATGATGCTGCCATGGCTATGTTTTTCAGAAGCAAAAACAGTAAAAACTTCACAGCAACTGTTCTAACATATAGCATGTTGTATTTTGCAAAGCAAAAACAACTCTCAGCAGTCATTAATTTAGATATTTTTTGCTGTGACTGATTGAAATATCCACAGGTTTTAAAGTGATGAATTACTTGTTTCTACCTAACTAGTTCTCAATCATGAATTTTTGAATATGTAGTAAAAGAAACCAAAGCATGAGAAATAGTTATTAATATTAATATTAATATTTAATTTTAAACTTTTTATTTTAGAAATACTACAATAATTTAATATAAAAGATATTAAGTACATTTACAACTTGCAAAAAGCTCAAAGAAATATCTCATAATCACAGAAGAATAGACTGGCATTATGATGTATAATGTTCTTTTGTGGTGCTCTCACATCAGAGCTGCTGAAAAGTTCCTTTGTTACAGCATTTGTAGCAGAGCAATTTGTGTGGAAATTGAGATTTCAATCCCCTGGGCCTTGGTAACTCTCGCTGAATAGAAACTCCTTTAAAGTATGCACAATGACATACTTGAATATATTCAAAGATCCCTCCAAAGTTTCACTTGCTGAAAAGTACAGACTCTCCTAGCTAGCAGTAACAGCTAAGGAAGACATCAAACAGTTGCATCAAGACTTTCTCAGATTTGTTGTAGGTATAATTAATGTGAACCACTGATTTTAGCTCTAGAAGCCCTAGATGATTTAAATTCTCAACTAATACCTTCTTATAATAAAATCTAGATATGGAGCTATAGAATCATTAAAGTTGCAAAAGACCTCAAAGATCATCAAGTCCAACCATTAATCTGGCACCAGTGTTCACAGCTAAACCATATCCCCAAGTGCCACAGACACACACCTTTTGAACATTTCCAGGGATAGTGATTCTACCGCTTCCCTGGGCAGCCTGTTCCAATGCCTGCTCACTCTTTCAGAGCAGAAAATTTTCCTAATATCCCATTTAATATCCCTGGTACAACTTGTGGCCATTTCCTCTGACCTTGCCACTTGTTACCTGGGAGAAGAGAACGACCCCCACCTCACTACAGCCTCCTTTCAGGTAGCTGTAGAGAGACATAAGGTCCTTGCTCCCTCAGCCACTCATCACAGGACTTGTGCTCCAGACCTTCCATCAGCTTCACCACCCTTTTCTGGACACTTCCTAGAATCTCAATATCCTTCTTGTAGTGAGGGGTCCAAAACAGAGTATAGTATTCAAGAAGCAGCCTCACCGGAAGTGCTCACTTGATTCCCTCGTACTCACTTAACCATAAGCTCTCAAATGTTCTCAAAGCCCCCTTTAAGTATTGGAAGTATAGTCCTATCCTTTGAATTCTTCATTCCAAGCAGCTCAAAAAATCTTCAGGGAAAGATTCTACATCTGCTTTACCCCAAAACTACTGGTCTGAGTGATGACATTGATATTATCTATTTCAGTTACTGGTTATTGTCTCAGTTTGATTAAATGTTCCTTTCCTGATAAGTAGTATGTGGGTGTCCTAAGAAAGAGATTTATGTAGTATATAGAGACTCATGATCAAAAAGTTAAGTTAAACCACAAAACTTCACAGAAGCACTTTCATAATTAGGATACAGTGTTTAACCATGATTCTATTGTGAGTCATGGTTCCTGGAGAAAGGAATTATTATTGTTGATGTTATTATTATTATTATTACTACTATTTATATATTGAAATTTTGTGGCAATTAGACATAATCTACAAGAGTGGTGTCAATATTCTTGAATGCCTCAGTAAAGTCCATTATTTTGAGAGAGGCAACCAGCCTTATCATGAAAGTCAGATGCTGAAGGACTTAAGAAACTAAAAAATAGAGGAAAGAACTATCAGCATGTCTAGGTAGCATAATGTAATAGAGTGTTAGAGTCCCAAATGAAGATGTTCAGAGCAAAACTACTATAGCCATGTTACAATGGCTTTGTATTTGGCTTTAGTGCCATCCTTTAGAGGAACACTTACCTTGGGGCTGCATTATTCTGATGCAGCTGTTTCTTTTTCCATTCAATGCAGCTTGCAAATTTTGAACTGTGATATACAATATGCTTACTGCGGTCAGTTGTATGAGTGTAAGGGAGCACCTTCCTCCATTTTCACTAATGAATTAAATAATTTTTCTCAAATGTTTCCAGATCTATTTGACATGGAACAGCATATCATATAAACTGGCAGAATGTATAAATGGCTCACCTACTGAATATTTTATATGGAAAATATTTCTTCTGGGTTGTTTTTTTTGAGAACTTTTTGGGTTTTTTGTTTGTTTGTTTGTTTGTTGTTTTTCCCATTTTGTATTTATTATTATTAAACTAGCCACAGAAAGAGAGAAAATGTGGGGGAGAATGCATCATCATAATCTTACATTATATGCAAGAATTAGATTGAAGGCATTGTTCCAGTCAGTAGGGAATGATGCATGCAAAAAGCAGCAGAAGTAATTTGAAATTCTTTATTAATTTAGGAACCACTATGAATGTGTGGGAAACTTGGGGTGGTGGGCAAAACCACGACAAGTGTGAGAATCAAATTGAAATTTTCTCCCAATTCATGATACCACTTTAAGCAATGGATACAGTGGGAAATGGGTCTAGTTCCTAGCATGTACATGACTGCATGAACAGTGTCCTTTTTAACATTATAAAGTGTTGTTTTCTACATTGTTGCTATTCATAAATAACACAGTTTCTTTTCAGCAGTCGAAATAAGAAGCAGTTCTAGTTCTATTCCTCTTTTACTGACAGCTATAAATCCAGAAAAAGAAGCTGACCCTGCTTGAAGATAAATAGTAATTAACTGCACAACACATTGGTAAAATCACCTTAGAATCACTATATTAAATACATTTAAATTAGACAGCAATGAGCATGAAGAACAAACACTTCACATTTAGATATTCTTTGCCAAAAAACCAGGATTTTTCTCCCTAAAGACAGAGATCTGTAACCCAAAACAATTATATTTCACTAAACAAGGGGAGTATACTGTCATCCAAGTTCCTAATCACCAGATTAATTTGTATACACACTGAGAGTCGATGTTGCCAAACGCGCATTATGAATGGACCATAGCACTGCGTATTTAGAACATAATCTGTTCAAAAAATTAGGTAGTTATTGACTTTGTCTCCTTAAGGACCAGAGACTCAGCATGAGCTAAAGAGACCTTTCTTCCTTATAATTCAGCTGTTCAGTAACTTAATTTCTTTGAAATTGCAGGTTTCTCTACCTTTCTAGTTGGAAGCCACTGTTATACGGCCTGATAACCTTTACAGACTACATAAAATAAATGTTTCCTCAAATAAAAAGTATGTGCTGGACTATGTCCTCCTGTTTCTGAAGCTGTAAATACAATATTTGAAATCAAATTATGGAGAAGTCACTTCCAAATACCAAACTTAGGTAACAAAGATTAGAGACAATAATCTGACTTGGTTTCTGTTGTGGTATACAGAGCACTGGGTTAATCATAAATTCTGGTATTCAATTCTTGTATTTATTTCATATAATTCAGTACCCTATTGGCTGCCCCTGAAGGTGCTGAGAAAGCTGACTTATATCCTTGAAAGTCTGCTTGCTATTACATCTGAAAAAAAAAAAAAAAAAGGAAATTGGGGAAGGTCCTCAGTGACTAGGAAAAGGAAACATTACATTTATCACCCCCAAAAAATGAAAGAATGATACGGGGAGCAATAGGTCAGTAAGCCTCAGTTTGGTCCTTGGGAAGACTGTGGAGAGAATCCTCTTGGAAGCCATTTCTAGGCAATGGAAGAAGGAGGTGGATGGGAAAAACCAGTATAGGTTGAGAGCAGCCCTGTGGAGAACTTGTGGATACTTGACTGGGCATGAGCTGTCAATTTGCATTTGTAGCCTAGGATGTCAGCCATATCCTGGGCTGCATCAAAAGCACGGTGGACAGCAGGTTGAGGGAGGGGATTTTGCCCCTCTACTCTGCTCTTGTGAGACCCTGAGTGCTGCCTCCAGCTCTGGATGGAAAGGTATGGACCTCTTGAAGCGGGTCTAGAGGAGGGTCACAAAAATTATCAGAGGGCTGGAATACCTATGAAGAAAGGCTGAGATGTTGGGATTGTTCAGCCTGGAGAAGAGAAGGCTCTAAGGAGACTTATTGCAAGATTCCAATACTTAAAGGAGGCTTGTAGGAAAGATGAGGACAGACAATTTAGCAGAGCTCATTGCAATAGGATAAGGGGCAATGGTTTTAAACTAAAAGAGGGTAGATTTGGACTATATGTAAGGAAGAAGTTTTTTTACAGTGATCCTTCCCCTGTACTCAGCGCTGGTGAGGCCACACCTTGAGTATTGTGTTCAGTTCTGGACCCCTCAGTTCAGGAAAGACATTGAGGTGCTGGAGCAGGTCCAGAGAAGAGCAACCAGGCTGGTGAAGGGATTTGAACACAAGTCCTGTGAGGAGAGGCTGAGGGAGCTGGGGTTTTTTAGTCTGGAGAAGAGGAGGCTCAGAGGTGATCTCATCACTCTCTACAACTACTGGAAAGGAGGTTGTAGCCAGATGGGGGTCGGTCTCTTCTCCCAGGCAATCAGCAATAGGACAAGAGGGCATAGGCTTAAGCTCTGTCAGGGGAGGTTTAGGTTGGATATTAGAAAGAAGTTCTTTACAGAGAGAGTGATCAGGCATTGGAATGGCCTGACCAGAGAGGCGGTGAATTCACTGTCCCTGGAGGTTTTTAAGATGAGACTGGATGCGGCACTGATTTCCACGACCTAGTAATCACAGTGAGGTTGGATCAAGGGTTGGACTTGATGATCTCGAAGGTCTCTTCCAACCCAGTTAATTCTATGATCAGGCTAGCTCACAGCATGAACATTATAAAACTTCTTGGGAGAAGACATAATCTAAATTTTCACCCCCTATGGGTGTGTTCACCAAACCTAAAATTCCCCAACTTATGTGAATTCTCTAATTCTTAAACTACAGGCAGACACCACTACCTCCAAATTTAGTACAGAAATGCAGATCTGTCAGTCTTCATGTTGTATTTGTTCTTGGTATGCCAATCCGTTATGGCCTCTTGATGTGTAAGCTGCATCTTACTTTGACATTTCAGGAAGTGTTCCAAGAGATTCCTCCCCTCTGACTCTAAATAAGTAGTCACTTCAGTTAGTTATGTAGTTGCTCTTCTTCCTCTGGATATCAATAGCAAGGAAGGCAGACAGAGGCTTGAGAAGTGCAGATGTAATCACTACCACATTTGACTGGCAGTATAAAGCTGTAGAAATAGCTGGGAAGGTCAAAAAAGATAAAGTAAGCTTCTTTCCCTTTTCATTGATTAGATTTTGGAGGACATTTTTGTTAAGTCAGCCTGTTGTATGAAAAGCAGAAGGGGGTTTTCGTTGTTACACAGACAAGATGAACATCAGGTTCCTAAGCCCGAGATAAGGAAGGCTAGGCCTAAGAGCTGACATAAAAGGTAAAATACAAGCTGAATTATTTAAGCCAACATTTTTACTTGGTTTAACATGCAACTTAATTGTACAGCTAGTCACTTCAAAATATTAGCTTATACTCATCTCATAGAGAAAATAAGACTGAAAGGGTAGATCTGTGCTGAACAGAATAGCTACTTTAGAATTAAAAAATAATTACGGCTCTGCAGAAAAGATGACTGAAACCAGTAACTAATAATTGGCAGTTTGAATGAGAATTTTGAATTTGTATGCCTCAGTGTAATACATATTCTATTTTATTCACTGAAATATTGTTTTTAATATTGGCTGGAGGTGTTAAAGTGTTGATGGGGGAGATGCAAGCCGTCTTCCGTAAGGAGAGACCAGGGGTTGCCTCATTACAGATCCAGGTCCATCTCTCTCCAAAGAATCCACTCTAAGACACAACTGAGCCCCTCAGTCAAGACAGTGGTACCTCTGAGAAAACATACCTAAGAAAGGGCAAAACACTGCACAGACAAAGAAGGGGGGAGAACAGAAATAATTTTGTGAGCACCAAGGCCAGAGAAGGAAGGAGAAATTGCTCCAGGCACTGAAGCAGAAACTTCCCCACAGCCCATGGAGAAGACCACAGTGGTTCAGGTGTTGCCCTGCACTCTGTGTAGAGTACTCCCAACACAAGCAAATATCCACACTGCAGACCATGGAGAATCCCATCCAGAAGCAGGTGATTGTTTCCTGAAAGAATGTGAATGATGGAGAACATATATTGAAGTAGATATATATTGAAGGACTATAGCCTGGGGAAAGTACCTGTGCAGGAGCAGGGGTAAAGCGTGAGAAGGAGGAAGCAGCAGAGAGAAGCTGTTATGAATTGAACACAACCTCCGATTTCCCATCTCCCTGTGATGTTCTTGCAGGGAGGTAAAAGATTTGGAAATATGAAAGGGTACCAAGGGAAGGGAAGAAATAGAGGAAACTGTTGTTTTATTTTGTGGGTTTTTTTTCTTCCCCTCCATAATTCTATTTTAATCAGCAATACAATATATTATTTTTCCCCAAGCTGAGTCTGTTTTGCCTGTGATGATAACTGGTAACTGATCTCACAGTTTTTTGTTGGAAGGGACATTAGAGATCAGCTAGTTTCAATCTCCCTGCCTACGGCAGGGAGACATTGCACTAGGTCAGGTTTCTTAAAGCCCCATCCAACTTGGCCTTGAACATTTCCAGGGATGGGGCATCCACAGCTTCTCTGGGTAAACTGTTTCAAGTGTCTCACCACCCACACCGTGAAGGATTTCTTCCTAATACCCAATCTAAATCTACCCTTTTTTCGTTTAAAGCCTTTCCCCCTTACCCTAACTGAAGGTACTCAAAGGCTGCTGGAAGGTCTGCTCAGAACCTTCTCTTCTGCAGGCCACCCACATGGAAGACCTTGTAATTGGCCTTGTTGAACTTCATGGGCACATCTCTCAATCCTGTCAAGGTCCCTCTCGATGGTGTTCCTTCCCTCCAGCAGGTCAGCTGCACTACACAGCTTGGTGTCATCAGCAAACTCACTGAAGGGTGCAGTGAATCCTATTTTCCATGTCACTGACCCATGAGTTTTTTTGTCTTTAATTTCTTTTCCTATTCTGTTGATGAGGGGGATTGAAAGAACAGGGTGAGCCGCTGGCAGAGGGACAAGGTCAATCCAACGCATTTTAAAAAAAAACCCTTTAGTCTTTGAAAGAGATCTTTGATTTACTTGACCTGAAGCAAAGAAAAATCAGAAAATAAAACCTTAAGAAGGACAACAAAGGCAGCAACAACCTGATAATCCTAGAATCCTTTGAAATGAACTAAATAGGAATTAACAAACAGAATTCTACAATAAAAAAAATTATTTTATTAATTTCATTTTGCAGTAGACTTGATGAACCAGACACTTATGATTTATAGCTGAATATAAAATAAATTTTTCATTAACATGAAAATTATTTCACTTGAGGCATGTCTGAATCATCTCAGTTATATTTTGACATAAGGCTGTTCAGATGGCAAGATTTAGAAGAAGAAGTGATTAACACCTCAATCATGAAAATGACCTTCAGGGTAAGTGATCATACCACATTATGTTTAATTACTTATTCCTTTTAAAATGTTATATTGAGCAGCTGAAGTGAAAGTAATATTAGTGTTTTCATTAATATGTTTTAATATCAAACTCAGTGGAATATGGATACATGTATATTTTTCATATTTTACTCTCTACATAATTGTGTACCAGTGCACATTCAGAATGCAACATCAGACTGATTTGTATCAATGAAGATATAGCTATACTATATTTCCTAATTTTGCTTTTAATTTGCTGATTACATTTCATTTAATTTATAATACCACAAACAGTCATGAGAGTTCCACTTGTTTGCAGTTTATTTTCAGATTCTTTAACAAATGTTTGGCTATGAAGCCAAAATTAAATCTGACGTAGCCTTTGATGTCCTCAGATTATGAACAAATTTCCTGTACTTACAGTAACATTTATGAAATAAAAGGATTCTGGAATCATATAGGGAAAAGCAGTCCCTGATTAAGATATGTTTCAAAGGTTATCTTAGTGTAAAAGAAGACTATGGAAACATGGTATTTTTTTACTCAAAATATCTACTCTCTATGCACATTAAGTCTTACATTCAGTACCTTACAAAGTAAATTGTTTAAGGTTGTTTGTTTCTTTACACTTGTAGTGCAAATTTAGCATTTCATGTTTTAACAACTAACAATCATTACTCCAGCCAATGAATGGCTGACTGTTTAGACAAAATAGGTTTTAGATTCAGTGACTCAGAAGGCATCTGCCATTTTATGTTTTTATGTCCAACACCTGGATACCACCAGTGTACAATAATAAGCAGTAACAAATGTGATCTTGAGCAAAGAGCTATTCTACTTAGGAAGTTCAGTCAGTGATTTTTTTCATTTAGTTCTATAAACCAGGCCTGACTTTCCTCATGTAAAAATGGGAGCTATGGAACAAGAATGATCAGACTGGAGAATTAGAGTGCAGAGAATTTTGCAGCTACCTGCTTACCTAGAAACTATATGACGTTTTTGTGTACTTGGAAGAGAGTGCTCAAAATATGTAAGAAGACAGTTTGCAGCTTTAGTATGTTGAAGTTATAGATCTGAAAGAACAACATATGTCTGTTTACAAAGATCATTTTGGGCAATAAGGGTGTATACTGTATATATACAGTTGCTAAAGGGCAAATAAAGGCAAAGTAACAGCAGCAGCTGATAGAAATTGAATCATTAGGTCTTGTGTCATGAGGAATACCTAGCAGAACTAACCAGTATCGTTTCATGGGGCAAAACTGGCCAGGCAAAACCAATTACAAAACTGAGAGGCACTAAGATGGGGATGGAAAGTTCATGTCACTGGGTCAGCTGCATCTGTGATGTGGCCTTTCTAGCCAGTATGATTGAAGACAACTAAACATCCACACTAGGCTACTGAAGGAGAGGGGATGCAGTAAGAACTAGAAGGTATTTTAGAAAAAAAACAAAACAAAACAAACCAGAGGAAAAAAACTGTGTACTTTTAAAAATGTTTAGTTGATTATTTGGTGTTATTATTTTGTTATTTTTCTTCTCTTTCTAATAGAGCACTCTTTTATTAAGTCACGTCTCATTTTTGTAAAAAAATCAGTTTCTTGCATTCCCAGACCACACAAGTTTTATTTTCCAAAGTATCTGGGATGAGCACTTTACCCACAGTGATGTCTAAGGCTCAAGAAGACCATTGGGGCTGCCAGTTGAATTCTGCCAGAAGGAATACACCTGTGGGAATGTCATCTGAACTGTGATCACCTTTTTATAAGGGTCTACGCAAGCTGCAAAGCAGTAGATTTTACCTAAGCAGTGTGGAGAAAATGCTACATTTTAATATTTAATAAATTATTTTAATGTGTTTTTGTTAGGCATATATTTAAAATTAAATAAAATTATAAACAATGTAAAATAAATCCAAAATAACATAAACTTATGGAGAATAAGCGATACATTGAATGCCAGAATGTCAGAGGTAATAGAGCAGAGATCAGTGGAACTTCTCCAAGACAGTAAATTATATAATAACCAGAAAAAAAACCCCAAATATCTGATGAATATTAATAATTTTACAATAATTTCTATAAATTAATTGAAATATGAAATGAACATATTTTGATCTAAAAAATTTAATGTATTGTAATTTGTTTCCATTCAGCTTCATAAGTCTGTAATATTTTAACAGTTGATGATTAAGGTTTTCAGTGTACATTTTTTTTTTTTAATTCAACTGATCATTGAAAACAATTCACACTGTCACATATCTTTAAAGGTGTCTGGTCTGTGAAAGAAAAGTTGTTTGTAAAATGGTGAAATCACTGAAGATTAAAATGGAATTACACCTATCTTTCAAAGTTTTAAATTAATTCCTCTTGTTAAACTGTTATAAATTCAGTACTGTAAATATTGATATTTTGCAGTTATGTAGTATTTTCTTTCACTAGTTATAATTTCACAGCTTGGTACCCTGAAACAGTACAATTATCTTTTATGTAGTGGGGGTAGTATAAAAAGAATTGTTAAATTGAATATGTAAAATCATCTATTAGCAATTTGAACTGTACTTTCCACAAACAGTTCTTAAAACCTCAAATTATCAGAGAGGTAATTTAAAATTCTGTATGTTTGCCAGGGAATCATACACTTGACATGTGCTTTTTGCTTCATAATCCAGAAAAGCAATGTCTTGCTCTGAAAAGACCTCACTTTGAAGTGAAATTACTTTCACTCCCTTCTGGGCCTCCTAACACTGCAATATAATTTTAAAACTTTAGTTCAACTGTTATACTTTTTATTGCATGAATTATTCTGGACTCCATCTAGCTGGTACATTGCATAGTGGCTGTCCAAACAGTGTCACTTTAAGGAGGGGAAAAAAAAAAGGTCACTGGTTATAATTAAGTGATGGGCAACCTATCACTAATTTTTGAGTAATGCTTCAATGCTTGATAGACACCTTGATATCACACTACCTTGTTAGTAACAAACGAACACCAAATAATAAACAAATATTCTTGTAAATATACTAACAGAATTTGTACCAAAAAAATAAGTATTTGTAATAGTAAACAACTATTATAGCTAATTGAGAAAAAAAAAAATCACAAAACCTCCTCCCAATATTCTATCCTAGTTGGTTGAATGTATTAGGAAAAAGAACTAAAGTCAAACTGCTTAGTCAATAATGAACAATCAAAAGGAAAGCACAGCTGCAGATTGCTTGTTCCTTTTCAAATTAAAGTCTCCTAAGTGCCTCAAGTGCAGGTGTCTCATTTTTTATGAATATAACAGGGAATTCTTACAGAAACATGTACATAAAGGTTAAGACAACTGTTTTAACATCTATTAGTTAGAAATTACATCTGCAGCATCACCATCTAGTGAACAGAAGTTTCTGTGACACCCAAGAAGTACCATTCAGAACACAGGCCATCTAAAGAAAATACTACAGGGGCAGGAGGGGGAGGATTTAAAAGTTTTAGGCAAGAAAATTATATAGATTTTTTTGATTTTTCTCTGAAATGTCAATAATAACTTTAAAGAACAGTGCACAAGTGATATGTGGACTAAAGTTTATGGTGAATGGAAAAAGAATATACAGCTATATATGTATTCCCAAAACTGTACTTGTCCTTTGTTCTTTGGAGAATTACATTCCTCTCAGTTCAGTGGATAAAAAATTGCATCCTTTCTAATCTTGTAAATTATATGTTATTCGTCCGGGACTGGAATGGGTAGGAAACAATATTTTATGCAGAAAGAATTCAGAAATGATACAACTTGAGGCAACAACTGTAAACATTTCTGTAGTCATATTATTCCATATGTTTTCAGGTTGCTTAAGCTGAATCTTTCAAAACACTAGGTATGAACTAGTTCTGCAAGTACACAAAGCATTTAAATAAGAGTCAACATCATTTTAAGGAAATTTTACTACATCTCCACCCATCAATTATTTTGTCATTATCCTTTTAAAAAACAAAGATTAATACTAAAGATAACTGTTTAGGTCCAACAGGTCAGGAAAGTCAAGGTGTTGCTGTGATTCTGTGTAAATTCAAATGATGAAGTAGCCTTTTATTGTGTTTGCAAAATTTACTCGCTATCTATGGTAATAGTTCTCTTCTTGTCTGAATTAAAAAAAAAAAGTGATTTTCTTTGTATTATACACTAACTCTTCTAATAGGTTTTAGCTGAATGTATGGGTGACTAGAGAAATTATAACTCAAGTCTTGGTATAAATAAGCTTGAGATACTTCACAAGAATTGTATCAAAGTTCTATTTGAGTTAATATTAATTTATCGTCCAATAAGAAAATGATCCTGTTTACTTCTCCTTGATTTAGTTGAGGCCTTCGCTATAACATTGAAACCATGTAAACATGTGAAGTAAGCCTCTTGATTGTGATAGAGAGTGGGCCATACCTGTGAATCCAGGTAGACAGAAACACAAGTAACCTCCAAGCCTGTTGATGCAGCTTCCTCCATGCAAACAAGGTAAAGTTTCACACTCATTTACATCCATCTCACACAAAGACCCATAGTATCCAGGTGCACAGTTACAGATGAATCTTCAGAAAAGGGAAAATCATGTAAGTCAACAGGAGAAACAATGTGATGTATTCCAATATTTTGAAGCTTTATGCATCTCCTGATATCAAGTTGGTGTCCCTAATCCTCATCCATATTAAATAATGAAGAGACTTTTCTTATTTCCATCTTTCTGAAGCAAGCAGAGTGATTTACTCTTTGTTAAACTTTAAATTAGAAAAAATCATTATTGGAAGCTGAAAAAAGAGATGAAGCAATCTAATTGAAGATCAATTATCTTCTATTTCAGTCTTTTTCCAAATAAATAAAATAATAATAAAAATAACAATAAAAAAAAGTAAGAGAACTTTTCCCTTCTAGTTTTCTTTCAGGTCACATATGGACAGAAAACTGAGTCAGTAGCATTTGCCTGCTTCACTTAAACACCAAATCCTTCTTATATGCTTAAGGTTCCACCCAAATCTCAAGGTAGTAAGCAGAATTAACATAATAAAATCAGGTAATCACATTTCATTTCATAGTCACTAACCTGTTAACAAGATCCAGGCAAGTTCCATTGTTTTTGCAGGGTCTTGATAAGCATTCATTAATCTCCACTTCACACAGGGTCCCAGTAAAGCCGTGCTGGCAGGAGCACCTAACAAGAAGGATGTCAGTACATTACTTTTTAGTTCATTCTAAAGAGTCCAGAAAAACACATCAGACATTGAGGGGTATGAATTATGTGGTACCAAAATCATGTTTGCTTTTTTCTGGTCATTAAAAAGGACTGTACTTTAGCAAGCTTCAGAAGTACAGTGACTGCAGAACAGTAAATAAGACTTTTTTTTCATTACTAGCTGAAGGCCGCAGGTTTTGTACTAAATTCACTGTGTAACGTCTTACGTAGAACTTGCCTTGGTTTTCACTTGTTTTGACATCTGCCCTGGAGTCAAGTAACTGATGCCTCCTGTGCTATAGCTTCAGGTCTGCAAATAGCACCTATGGTGAGGGTGTGAGACACTGGGATGATCATGGCATGAAAAATAATAGGCTTTTGTGCCCCACACCTGAAGGATAGGATGCCATCCTCCAGAACTGGGCTTATGGGAATGTTGTGAGGTTTAATAAGACCAAGTGCAAGGTGATGTACCTGGGTTGGGGCAACCGCTGGTATCAGTATGGGCTGAGGGATGAACAGATCAAGAGTAGCCCTGATGACAAGGACTTGGGGGTCCTGGAGGATGAGAGACTGGACATGAGCTGGCAATATGTGCTTGCAGCCCAGAAAGTCAATTTTACATCAAAGGTCAAAGTAGGTGATTCTGCCCTTCTACTCCAGTCTGGTGAAACCCCGTTTCGAGTGCTGAATCCTGCTCTGGGGTCCCCAGCACAGAAAGGGTATCAACCTGTTGGAGTGAGTCCAGAGAAGACCATCAAGAATGGTTAGAGGAATGAAGCAGCTCTCCTATGAGGAAACTCTGAGCATTGTGGTTGTTCAGCCTGGAAAAGAGAAGACTTAGGGGTGACCTAATTTTGGTCTTCTAGTACCTGAAGAGAACATACAAGGAAGAAGGAGAGGGACTTTTTACAAGAGCATGTAGTGACAGGTCAAGGGGGAATGGATTCAAACTAAAAGAGAGTAGGTTTAGATTAGCTATTAGGAGGAAGTTCTTTGGTGTGAGGGTGATGAGGCACTGGAACATGTTGGCCAGAAAAGTTGTGGATGTCCCATTCCTGGCAGTGTTCAAGGCCAGGCTGGTGAAGCTTTGAACAACCTAGTTTAGTGAAAGGTGTACCTTCCAGTGGCAAGGTGTTTGGAACTAGATGATCTTAAAGGTTCCTTCCAACCCAAATCATTCTGTGATTCTGGGTGAGCTGGGGAAACTGATAAAGAGTGCAAAGGAAGTAAATTGTGATACGAAAATATACAAAAAAAGGCTCCAAGCACACCTGAGACTGAAGATTGGAAAACCCCCACTGTAAAAAGCACACTTCTCCTGAAAAAGACTTTCAGATGCCACTGACTTGCAGTAATACTGCCAGCTCTCTTTGAAGAAAACCAAAATCACTGATCACAAGATCCAGATAGACATTGTGAGAGTAATCATAACAAATGATACAAGAGCTACATAATTGCAATATTTCTTACATAATAACTACAACTAAATTGTTGATGAAGATTTTCTATTAATTGCAACTCATAATATTTGCATTATTGTAACAGGACTAACAACAAATGTTTGCTGGATTTTTATTAGATTCTTAAGATTTTAATTAGTCCTACAATAGATTCTTGGGTTCACATGTACAGTGTACATGTATGACTTTTTGCTCACTAGAAGATTTAGACTGTAATGTAGCTATCAAACACATGAAAGGTCAGCAAACATTGAGCAGGCAAAGCAATAGCTAGATGATAAACACCTATCTATCATATTGTATATCTGTCATTCAAATAATTTTTCCTTACCTGTAGTGGTTGATTCCATCCACGCAGAGACCTTCATTTTGGCATGGATTGGAGATACACTCATCACTGTTAACTTCACAGTAAATACCCTCAAATCCTGAAACACAGATTACATTAACTGTGAATGAATGAACTCCACTACATGATGTAAATATAAGGGTCACAGCTTCTCTTGAAGGTTTGGCTGTCTGAGCCCAGGAACAACGTAGACAGTGCAAGTGTCAGGCCTGAGAAACCTAAGCTGCACTTGAAGCCATTCAAGAAAGAGTTGAGGGAAGCATCAGCAGTGACTACCTCTTCTTGTGGAGCATTCAAGCTGAGGCTCTTTGCCCTGGGTCTCTGACTGACTGGTGTTGCAGCCGTGTTCACACCTAGCCATGTAGCTGCTTATTTGGATGCTGACTTTGGTCTTCAGACTAGCTTTTCTGGCTTGATCTTGGATCTGTCCCATTCTCTGTAGCCTTGACTGGTTTTCTGGCATACTATGCTCATCCTGGATACAGCCACTGGGCCTGCCCTGCTCACCATATTCATATACTGTCATAGAGCAAGATCTCTGCCCTGGCAGGTGAGGACTCCTGTCTTACCTTTGCTCCTGGAGCAGTCACTGCTCCCTGACTCAAAGATGATGGCAATAAGTGGAAGGAAACAATCCTACGAAAACTTTTTCCAATTCTTTTTGGTCCTTAGCTTCAACAAAATAATTTCCAGACAGTATATAAAGTCTTAACATACTTTAATGAACCAGAGAGAACAGATTCGGTAGGAGCATCTGTTTAAATATGCTGGGGAAATATAACCCCTTCTAAAAGACTGAAAAGGCTTTCTTGGGGAGTGCAGAAAAAAATCAGAAGCTAAAAGCTAATTCAAGAATTAATATATTACAGAGCATAGTGGAAGTTAGAGAGACCACATTTATTCAAAGCAGTCAGTAGCTGAGAAAAAAAAAATCAAATGGTTTTAATATTTAAATGAAGAAAAAATGTGATTTAAGATCTTATCTGCACAGTACATTACTTTCATAATACATTACATTTACCTATGTAAATGTTCCAGAATATACGTTAAAAAGAAATAGGTCATTTTTTGGTGATACATGAACACTGTTTCTGCTCTTAGCATACTACATCTTAAAACTTCTACATAAATGAATGTTCTGCTAAATACATGTTTGTGTTAAAATTCTATACACACTCTGGCTAAACTACAGCTACTTAGTTGGATTTGGCACAAATTAAGTATATATGTTTACAATTGATGTGATATTGAAACCACTACATAATGAGCAAACTATTTGCATTGTAATGAGAATACACAACTCCTGATTGCAGGTTGACTAAAGAATATTTATGGTATTCACCAAAGCCTTTTTCAACATCACTTGGGTTAAAAAATTAAATTGAGACAACTATAAAAACAGCCACTGAAATTCAGTATATATTACTATAAACATGATGAAGGTTTGACTGGATTTTTTGTTAAAACGACAAGCAAAAATTGTTGCCTATACTTTTTTAGATACTGAAATAAGGATAGTAATTGTTTTTATTGTTCTATAATGTATTTTTAGTTTTCAAAGTAGTTAATGAAAGTGGGGATATCATGAAAGACCACAGTTAGAATAGTATGGCTTATTTTTATCTAGAGAAACCATTTCTGGAAAAATAAATGTCTTGGTCAGAGTTGTAGGGAAAACTGTAGAAAGAAATCTCTCTTGGCACTCCAATATATGTTCTAAACATGAGCCCTCATCAAAGAAGTTGGTATTTTCTTCTTATCAAGATTATTTCTGTTTAACAGCTTCCTGGGCTAGACCTGACTGAAATGAGTTCTTAATATTTGCTGAAGTTTTCATAGCAGTGTCTGCTACAAAGATGAAAAAATAAAGCCTGGAACACATCTCAAACTAACCCTTCAATTATAGTCACTTATACTGTTATGATCTTATTATTTTTTTCAGAAATGTCATGCTTCAGGAAATGAATGGATACCCTCATTTATTTACTATTTGTATGATATTTCACAGAAAAAACCCACAAACAAACAAAGAAACAACTGTAAAAGAATTACCATAATAAGGAAAAAATTATCTGTCCCAGTGTACTGCTTCGAAGTAGCTCCCTCAGCACACGCAACCTTGTTGTATTTTGAATGTTCTAGTTTATTCTTTGCAAATGGGTCTGAACCAAAGTAAACAATATAAACATTTTTCTTATCTGTAGCATGTGTAATATGCATCTTCATGCTGCAATTTGAACCTTCATCTCTATCTGCCTGTAGTTTAAGGAAAAAGAAAAGTAAAAGAGCTGTAAACTGGCACTCCAACCAAGTTCAGTACTAGACCTGGTCACTGACACACACACAAAATAATCAGCAGCTGTTCTTTTGATACACACCACTCCAGTGACACTGAGTAAGAGCAGAAAGGATGGTAACATGTTTCTCTAACTCTGGTTTAATTAGGAAATTGGAGGCCATAGTGAGAGACAGAATCTACAGAAGAACTACTTGTAGTCAGCTTCAGCATCTGTGATTTCTCATTTATTTGTAATGTTTGACGTTTCTGAAACTAAGTTTCATTACAGAGTGGAAGGCTATGTCAATGGGTAGGGAAAATGCAGCTTCACTGAAATTAGTACATTTAAAGAGAAAACAAAGCAATGTAACACTATGAATAACTCACAGATACATAGATAGTTTTAGTTTTATAAAGGTAATCACAAAAGGGTTGTGAAGCTAACAAAGTAAAACTTGAAAAAAACCAAACAAACACAGAACTTACACAAAATAACTTCTTACTTTTTGTGATGCTATAGAATATTTAAGCAAGTTATGTCAAAAAATGTACTGCAATTATCAGATTAAAATGCATAAGATGCAAAATGGAGGTATTGCTTATTTTGTTTTGCCTGCTGTCCCCACCGGTTATGGATGGTTTGTTGTCTTTTTGAAGTAAATACTATGGAAGTGAATACACAATACACTATCTAAACACAGTTTTTGAACGCAGCAGGACACATTTTTACAGCCCATAGCAACATATCGATACCTTGAAAAGGTAAACTGTAAAGGTAAGCTGTAAAGTAAGCTTACAGCAGGCATGATGAGGGGGAACTTGCCTTAAAATATTTAACATCAAATATATTACTGTATATAACTGTTTTGTAAATTGGCACACTACTGGCCATCCTGTCACTGAAGACTGGGAAATAAACTGTCCAACCATCTTGCTAGGTTAGAAAGCTGTCATTATTGACAGTGTGCTGGGTGCAAGGGGATAACTCCACAAAGCTGGTACACCCAGTAACCAAACAGAGCAGGTTATATTCCTGAAACTAACACACATCACATTTCTATTACATATTTATTACACTTCCTGAATACATGCTAATTATTTCTCTGGACATATGTGGACATGGCTCTGGATCTTCTGGTAAATCTCTTCTACTAAAGAGTATCTCAAATATGTGGTCAAGTCACAATGTACTTCTCTTATCATCCTCTGCCCTAAAGCACAGTCCTTGTTCTCAAAACTAAGCCATCTGTTAGCACATATTAGTCTCTGATGTGGAAAAATAAGAAAGCAATAGCTGGCACACGACACAAGATCAAAAAACTATCGTCCTCAAGTTAAAAGAATTTTCCCACATCTTGCCCACTGCTGCATAGTCTGCCTTCTAAAAGAAAATATCACTTGTTTGGTAACAATCTTGATAACAGGTTTGCTGCTGTATAATGTCTTTTACTTGCTAAACATATTTTGCTGTATTTTTCCTGTCACATTAGAACAACTGAAGGTGCAAACAGAATCTCACAGACCTTACTGGCATCTATATTGTTTAAAAAAAAAAAATCAAAGGAATACAGTTTGAAACACTTTTTTTTTTCTTTTTTGAAAATGTATTGACATTTTTGAGGAAGTGAAACACACCTCAGAAATGTTAACACTTTTTGTAGTAACAGACAACATTTTCCAGACTTTCAGAAATAACAGAGATGAAAAACAATTGAGAATCATTACAGTACTTTATGTTAGAAAATCTACACTTATTTCTATATATTTCTAATAATTCAGTTGACATGGAAGTGACTTTAATGAGATCAGGTCTAGAAATATCTTGAATGCTGTTACTTAAGATGGGACACTCCTTCTGTTTCTCTAGAATATAGGAAATTAATCCTACATGTCTCAACTCTGTCTATGAGATTTCTGAGAGCTGTGAAGTGAAAGAATGTGAAGAGTATAGAAGCTAAATATCTGCTGTCATACTTATGATCATTTTCATCTCTTTATTCCATTGCAGAGAAATACTGCAAAATTGACCTCTGCAGGTAACACAGAGGACTAACAGGATCCTAAAAGGTTTCTTTCACCGTAAGTTCTCTACTATTTTATTCAATAACACAGTATAATGGATTATATTTATATTTGTCTCCTTACCATGAACCATTTATGAAGCAATGTTTGCAAGCAGCAGAAATATCACAGCCATCCCATAAGCATTAGTTCAGGTACTTGGGTTATTCAGCACAACCAAGGTAGGTACATATATCAAAATCAAAAGTGTGTAAAATATTAGGCTCTGTAAAAAGGCTATTTCCATCTGCGAATTATGTATGTGTGTCTGAAATACAAACCAGCACTGAAGGGCTCAGGAATGTGACAATTGTAATCTGCAATTTGCATAACTTCTGTTCTTCAGTATCCACTTATTATTTCTGGTTGGTATTAAACAGTTTGTGCATTATGATGATTTTCACTTAGCCTTGTTTCAGACATGGACTGAAAGATATTTTCCTTGGTTCAGTCTTCTAGCTCTAACATGCTACAGATCAGATAAAAATAGTCCCTGCATGCTAGAACAAAGGGCATAAAAAAACCAAGGTATCATGGGACAGAGGTATTAACAGTAGTCTGAGAAGAGGTTAAAAAGTCCAGGAAAGAACTTTTTAAAAACAAGGACTCCAGAAATTACCTTGAAGCATCAAGAGGGAGAGTATTGCTTTTAGAGGGAGTACTTGGAGGATAAAGAAAAAATATTATGGCTATTGCCAGTACAGACTGTTTCTCCTTAGATATAACACAGTGCTCTTCCTAGGTATCTTTAACAAATTTTCCTGGGACATGACACATCATTTCCCTACATCCTAAAATTGGTGGTTGTAAGGTTGAGACCCTTGTAATTCCTTTTGCATAAACTAGTTTTTTTCAAGTTCTCATCTTCTAGCTTTATATCTTTAAAGCTGCAATAAGCACAAATAAGATGACAAAGCTTTTGAGTACTTATGTGCTGTAATGACATAAGTTGCTGCTCTCTGTTCTTTTTACATCTCTCTAAAACTGTGCTTCCCTGAACTATATAGATTAAAAAAAAAAAAAAAATCCCTACGCAATAATAGTCCAGCAACATGTACCTGGTAAAAAATTCAGCCTGTCTACTGTCTGGTAGAGTTGTCCTAAGCTGCCTAAATAGTCAGCAGAGTGACATAAATAATTCTATAGCATTAGCCATTTGACTTTGTATGTTTGAGCGAAATGAATAAGCTGCATTTGAGCAAAATGAGTAACCTCAGAAAATAACAGCTCCTTAATGTAATACTGTGGACATCTACATCTGGTCAAATTAATCCAGATATTTCTAGTGTATTTGTTTCAAAAATACATACATTATTTCTTTGATCTAATTTCCCTTCTGAGTATCATAATTCATTAAAATGTTATTGAGTTAACACAGAGGCTGACCAAATAATCCATATTTTTGAAAAGAGTCCATAAAGCTTTGGTACAAACACTCTCTCTATATGTATGCAATGTATAATGCATACTGTTTCCTGATAATTTTCCATCTCAACCTAACATGTAAACAGAAATTGCTTCCATTGTAATAAAGAGGCTGCATAAAGATAGTGAGCTTATTCTATCCATATTACTTGGACTAATGAAGGAAGATCTACATCTAATTTTAGAGAGAGATTCATTTCTACCTTTTAAGAAACAGGAATTCTAAGAATTGTTGTAGTTCAACAACCTTGCCCTTTTCTGTTTTTGTGTCGGCGACAACTGTATCTGCTGTTGCTACTAATCTTGCCTTGTTTTAGTTCCTAGATATATCTACCCAATTCTTATAGAAGAATAAATCGCTGTTATAAAGGTCTTTTATTAGAAAACACTAGATATTTTCTGGCCCATAGTTTATGGTTGCAAATTATTTCTTTATCTTGTTATTTTCTCTAATATTTATGTGCTTGTAATTCTCCAGGTTTCACACTTTGTGAAAATTGTTACCTTTTATCTCCCATTTCATCATGAATTAAGCTTGTTTTTCAACAGTCCTAGCCAGAGAGCTGATCTTGCACTGTGTAGTTGCACATCCTCTAACAGTTTTTCCTCATTCTGAATACATCTTTTTCAGTAATTTTGCTTGGTTTGGAACAAAATTGTTCTCAGAATGCTGAACGATTTTTGCCAAACTGCCCCGTCTTTCCTTTGTGTTGTCTTTACAATACTAACACTTTTGTTCTTTACATTATCTAGAACAGCATGGTCTAATGCCCATACTCTATTTACAGTCTAATTCACTTATATACATATATGTTTGGATCTTTTGCATGTGGACTTTTTGGGGAATTTATGAATAGTTGCCCAGGCTCAACTACAAATATTTCAATATTATTTAAATTCTATAGTTCTGCTCACATTTGCTACCTTGCTCTTCTGTTACACTAAAGTTCCATCTCTTTTAATAATTCCAATAATGGAAATCCTTAAGAACAGAAAAGCATGTTGATAAATTAAGCAGCAAGATTCCACTATTTGCCTTAAGTTTTCCATTCCCTCTCTCTGTTGTTTGCATTCAGTATGTAGCATTTAAGAAGATTCATCGCTGGCTATATGCACAACAGCTCAAACCCCCATGCCTTGATCAAACTCTCTCTTGTCTGTTACTGGCCCAGCTCATAAGAAGAGATGTTTTCTGTACACATCTTCAGACACTTGCTCTACTGAAGTGATTCTTAAACTTTTGCAATAATGGCCTCCCCTACAACATTCTTGCAACCATCAACATAACACTCTAAAATTGTAGAGATCATAATATTTTAAACTGTTTAACTTGCTTGTGTGGACAATTTAACTTCAAGTCATGGTCTATCACTGTATGAGAGCCCAGTTTGTTACACAAATCATCTATCTCCTTGCAGGAGATATCTATATCTAGGGCAGACAGCTCAAGAGGAAGTTTTACATTAATGCTATTTATTGAATTCTACAAGTCTTTAAAGTAAGAACAGACAACTGTAGTTCCCTAACATACATAAAAGAACAAAGATGCACTTTTTTATTTTATACTACAACTAATCATGACTTCATTATCTTCCTACCAATTTTCTGTGTTAATTCTGTCCTAGGCTAACATCTTTCATCAACCTTGATTCTAGCCAATTTATATTCTATCAGCTTTTGTCTTCTCTGACCTAGTCCAGCTCCCTTTAATCAGCGGATAGTCTCTTTTCCCTCTAAATAGGTACTACTGTCAACAGCATGACTTATAGTCCTCTTGTACCCGTCTCAGGTATGGTATTCTATAGATACTCGTTAGAATTTGGTAAGCATGGCTACATTTTGTGAATCCTGCTAAACCAGTTTCATACTTTCTAATGACTGAACTGTTAACTACTGGCAAATTGTTTAATCCACATACCATTTGCTACTAAATCAGGTGTCTTGGAGTAATCTAGCTATGTCAATGTGATTGTCCTTTGTACCAGATCTATAATCCTGACAAGTTCATCAGCAGAAGAAGGGAGGCCCATGGCAGACAAATATAGATGAATAATAGAAAAGAAGGCAAGTGAAGAATTAGGTTTCCTCAAACTCCTTTCAATTCAAATTCTTTATTTTAGTATCTTTCTTTTTTTGCTAAGAGTCCTGAATAAATGTTTGTATTTTTCCTAGCATGAATGATTAAATCCTTTCATGAATTATGCCTTTAATCCCATTCCAATGCTGAATTTTCCACTTTCCAAGATTTGTTAGCAATGCATGTAACTGATTCACATAACTCCCCTGCTACCTCCCTGAATATTCCTAGCTGCAAGCTTCAAGATTCTTGAAGATTCCATCAAAGCTCCCCAAGAATTTTGACTGCAAGATTTTTTGATTCTTCAGCAACTGCACAAAAATGTTTGGAAAAGATGACTTTTCTGAGGAACGTTAAGAAAAGACTTGAACTACATGTCCCTCTACAGATCATTTCTGTAAAAGGTTTCAAAAATCAATACCTGGTGTTAAAAGTTGTTTCTAAAAAGCAGGTTTTCTTAAAGCTGCTTCAATAAGCAACTTGCATACCTCCCCAGTGACTTCTTTTTTTTAACTCAGCAGCTTGTGGTGGCCTTTACCTTAATAGTATAAAACCCCAAGGTATTACATACTCCTGATTCCTACGTATTATGTCCATATCTTTGTAGCTCAGTAAACGACATGTAACACTGCAATTAACGCATATGGTATCCTCAGTACCCGACACCCCTACCTGTGCAGGAATAAAAATGATGACTTCAAAATTCTGCCTAAATTCTGAATTGTACTCCTCCTACTTAAGTTTTCTAAATTTTAACTGCAGTTTTAATTAGTTCATGTGCTCTACAATTCCTACACAGAATCACAGTGCTGTTTGGCACAGTTAGACTGTTACTCCATTCTATCTTAGCAGTTCTTGAATATCAGTGGAGAGATTGTGTCTTTTAAGCAATGGTCCAGAAAAGCTGTCAGCAACTGTTGTGTTTTCGCTTGTTATGCATACAGAGAGCAATCCACTGTATCCATTAGGCAAATGATGTGCCAGGCCTTCCTGACAGCTCAGCAGGAAAAGAAACCATTTCCAACTTCCTCCAGCTTTTGTATTTTTAACAATTTGCACATGTTTTGTCTACTTTTGCCTGTCAATTGTTTTTTCAATTTAGTTTGTCAGCTCTGCTGGCCAGGTGTATGTCTATCTCTGTCTCTATGCGGTTGTAACAATTGACTCAGAAATAGTAATTCTGAGTCCTGAATCTAAACCATCATAAATTTAGTAAGTATTGTAATATAAGAAATCAATAATAGGCAAACTGACAGCTATCTTACCAGTCTTTTAACACAACCGATAGACCTGCTGTAATTCTTGATGGGTTTACCTGCTTTGAAAAGTACACTTTGCTGCTTAAACTGAAGAGAACAATAAATTCAATAATATTTGCAACTTTTCTGCATCACAACAGACAACGGAAGATGTTAACTATGCCAATCTTTACCTGTTTTGCAAATGCACATTGGATTTCCATCCGCTTGTGCCAAACAGGTTGAATTGTTTATACATGGATTGTAAGGCAGCTCGCAAGGACTGAAGCGCTGGTGGCAGAAATCGCCAGTATAAAATGGAGGACAAATGCACACAAACTGCCCCGGCTTCACAGACTCATAACAGGTGGCTCCATTCAAGCATGGTTCAGATTCACATTCATTTATATCTTCATTGCAGTCTGGTCCCGTCCACCCTGTTGTACATGTGCATCTGGATGGGGGGGAAAAAAAAAAATGTTGACGTGGCGGCAGAATGAAAATCAAAAACTTAGGCTAATCAGTTCCAACTATTTCTATTTAAATAATAAACAAAACTAGAAATAAAATCAATTATATTTTTCTGTGCATAGCTTTTCTTTTCCTGGCAGTTGTATCAGATTGTGCTATGAATAAGTTATATTCAGCTTCTTCTCCCACCATTTATTTGAGCAAAACAAAAAGATTTATTCTAGGTCACAGTATCACTTGGAGAATCATCTGGTTTAGCAGATACTGACAGAATCATCTCTGGATCTTCTTTAAGTTGTAGCAAAAGCACAAATTATCAAACATGAATTGTGAATTTCCTTAAACTTGAGGACTATAAGGACATCTTTTAATATGTGTGAAACTAGTAGGTACTTCAGTGTTTGGGATAAAATGCACCAGGCAGCTTACCAAATTCTAACGAGTATCTATAGAATACCATACCTGAGACGGGTACAAGAGGACTATAAGTCATGCTGTTGACAGTAGTACCTATTTAGAGGGAAAAGAGACTATCCGCTGATTAAAGGGAGCTGGACTAGGTCAGAGAAGACAAAAGCTGATAGAATATAAATTGGGTAGAATCAAGGTTGATGAAAGATGTTAGCCTAGGACAGAATTAACACAGAAAATTGGTAGGAAGCTTTTCGTACTCATTTCTGTAGCATCAAAAAAGTTGCTGGTGACATCATTAGAAGTGAAAAAAATACATGGAAGTGTCTATCCTGAGGCCCAGTTTTAAGAAATAGAGACAAAATCTTGTCTTAATGAGAACTGCTATTTAAAAAAGGTAAGGAGGTGCTAGGATTATTAAAAGCAGATTATTAATTAAGTTACTATGGCTGGTATTCTTAGAAATTAGCTGATCAAAAGGTAAAAACCCAAAGAGTCTTTTTCAAAATGACCACTTTTTTTTTTTTTTTTTTTCACTTTGTCAGAAAAACCAAGATGACTTCTAGGATTTTCAGGGGAAAAAGAAAAGAGAAAAGCTAATATATGCTTTTAAGAGACCATATAAAGATAAAATAGTCAATGCTGTACTTCTTTCTGTTGTTTTACAAACAAAAATATTTTTTTCAATAACCAAATCCAAATATTCCCATTGATATTACAAAACCAAATCATGCATGGCTCTTTTCAGTAAACTATTCATTTTAACAATATAAGTCACATATAGTGCTTTAACTATGAAACACGTAGAACTTCTTCAATACATATAGATCAGCTTCCATAAGTACTGTTGACTTTCCATACAGCTCCCCATAAATTTAAGAGCTTTCTCTACAGTTACAAACAAAAGGAGAGGGTAATGAAAATAGACAGTATAAATTATATTCGTAGTTTTGTATTTTACTACCTGTTTAAACATTAGAGTCATAGTTGAAAATTGCAACCTGTAATCATGAATGACATCCAGAAAACTAATATTAAAGTTCTTCTATCTCTACATGATCAGTTAAATATTAAATTATTTGGTTCTTACCTGCTTGAAAACTCCCTTTTTTACTCCTCACATTCCAGAGAAATGTATAACTATCACCTGCCATATATTCTATGTTAAAAGTTTTAAGGAATTAAATAAGAGGAAAGAATCTTAGGATTTCCTGAATGGTTGATTTTGGATAAAAATTTCTGAGGTTCATCTAGACTCTCCTGCCCAAAAAAGGTTCAAATAGAGTTTTCTCATGTCTCTGTTCAATCTGGTTTTGAGTATCTCCAAAGATGGAGACTCCACAAGCACTGTGGGTACGTTTCACCACCTAACCACCCTCACCTTAAAAGAGAACACTATCTTATCTTAAAATATTTCACATATTTTAGCTTTATCCACTACGTCTTGTCCTGTCATTGGATACCCCCGAGAAGAGTCTGCCTCCACCTTTTTTCACTCCCTTCCATCAATTATTTACAGACACTGGGAAGAGCTTCCCTGAGCCAAAACCAATTTTTTTAAGCATGCCAAGCAGAAAAGCAGTCTACTTTGAATCTTCAGAGTTCTCAAGTGGCTGTCTATCAATTAGAAAATCATATTGGTGAGCTCATTCCAACCTAGCTCAGCTAGAAGCTCTGGAAAAATGCCAAGGCTTGACAAAAGCAGTAATGCAGATGAATACACCAGAACAGAACTACAGAATACACCAGAAATTCCAGAAGGAGGCATTCTTTTTGCTTTCAGACATCTTACACTAGAAATTTAGAAGAAACCAGTCTTTCCAGCTCTCCGTATTTCATAAAAAAATTTTCAGATAACATACAGCTGTTTTTGCAGAAAAAAAAAATTTAAGATGCAGCAGAACTGCATTTTCCTTAGTTCAGTCAAAGAAAGAGGTATCCTAACTGAATCCTGAGGTACAGCATGCACATCATTCACCTATCTCCTTATTTCACAGGTTCTTGATGAGAAACAGTAAGACATTCAGTGACATTTAGGTCAGCCTGATGGACATACAATATATGGAACAACAGTCCATTCTACAAAAGAATTTACATTGCCTAGTTCTTTCAATCAAATCAACTAACAGCCTCAGAAACCACAGTGCACAGTGACGAGTTTTTTCCTTGTAAGCTACAGGCTATTTGACCATTTGAAGTAGTGAAATGAGAGCTTGCTTTCAATACCTGAACAGGTTGGAATTTAGAACACAAACACAAAGCTCCAAGAACATACACTTCAAGTTACCACAGAGGCTTCAAATACTCATTTTTCTATCTCTTTTTTTCCTCCTACAAATATATATATTTTTTCTTTTATACCTGGAAATCTTAATGTGTTCTTTGTTTCACAAACATGTTCTGCCAGACTCTACCTGCAAAAGCAGTTATGAGCCTACATCTGATGCTATTAGATCTCTGATGTCATATGTCACTCCTGGATGGTCTCCTTATATTTTCACCTGTGTCTCTCCTCCTCTCCTCTAAATTCATCTAAGCTGCCCTTTACTATCACTTCAAAAACTCATTTCCTACTTTATTCCCATAAGTTTCCATCTGCAACCAATCAAATATGACATAGATTAACTAATCAGAGAGGTCGTTATTGGTGGCAGCCTGGGCTGCAATGCTTATGCAATCCTACTTATGCAATCAAGTGCTTATGCCCTGGTGGAATTAACAGTCTTGAGGGATATGGGCCACCAGATGAGTAGTCAGGACCTTGAATTTCAGGAGAGGAAACTTTCAGTTGAATGGCAGATTAGATTAGACTTTAGACCCAGTAGCAGATGAGATCCCTTAGGAAACTGCCTTTGGGGATAAGGGATCTAAACAAAGCTAGCAGCCCTTTAAGGTCGTTTGTTTTAGAGTGCAGTAGCTCTTGATTTCCCCATGTAAGAAATCAGGAAAAGAAAGCAGGAGACCAGCATGGCTTAGTAAGTACCTCCTGGGTAAACTGAAATGTAAGAAGAAAAGGTACAAGCAAAGAACAAGGGACATTTATCCTGGGAATAATATAGGATGCTGTCTGGAAATGTAGGGATGGGATTAGGAAAGTTAACGCATATTTGAGGCTGAATTTGTCAAGAGATGGAAAGAATAATAAGAAGGATTTTACAGATATGCTGGCTACAAAAGTAAGACTAAAGAAAATATACCTCTGAAATAAATAAGACAGTGACAACCTACACAGAGCAGACTGAGGTACTCAACAATTTTTCTGGCCTCAATTTTCAAAGTTAATTTCTCTTCACACATCTTTGAATCTCATGTCAGGGTCTGGAGGAATTAAGTCCTTCCAATTCTAGGAGAAGGTCAGGTTTGATATCACCTGAGGAATGTGAACATACCAAAGTCCATGGGACTCAGTGAGATGCCTGAATGAATTGGCAAATGTAGCTTTTAAGCCAGTCTCCATCACAGCTGAAAGATGATAGCAAACAGGCAAAGTCCCCATTGATTGGAAAAAGGAAAGAGTAATGCATATTTTAAAAAAGGGTAAAAAGACGAACTCTGGGAGTTACTGACCAGTCAGCCTCACCTCTGTGTAGGCAAGACCATAGAACAGATCCACTTGCAAGGTATTTCAAAACGTACAGAAGACAGAGAGGCAATTAGAGACAGACAACGTGGCTTTACTGAGGGCGAATCATGCCTGACTAACCCAGAGGCCCTCTACAGTGGAGTGACTCCATCAGTGAACAAGGGAAGAGCTATGAATATCATCTATATGCCTTGACTTCTATAACGCCTTTGACATAGTTCCACACAATATTCTTGCTGCTAAATTAGAAAGACAAAGGCTTGATGACTAGACTCTAGATGAATAAGGAATTGTCTGGATATCTGTGTTCAAAGATTTAGTCTCAAGGGCTCAAATGCCCAAACACAGAACAAGTGGTGTCCCTCAGGGGTATATATGGGGACCAATACTACTTAGTATCTTCTTCAGCTGGCATAGACAGTGGGATCGAGAGCATACAGCAAATTTGCAGATGATTCCAAGCTGAGTGGTTCAACTGATTTACTGAAGGGAAAGGGTGCCATTCAGAGGGACCTTGACATGCTAGAGAAGTGAGTCCATGACAACCTCATGAAATTCAACAAGGTCATCTACAGGGTCCTACATCTGGGTCAGCACAATCACCAGCATCAATATAAACTGGGTGATTGAATGGATTGAGGGAAGCCCTATGGAAAAGAAGTTGGGCATACTGGTGTATAGAAAATTGGACATGAGCCAGAAATGTGGGCTTGGAGCCCAGAATGCCAACTGCATCCTGGGCTGCTTAAAAAGTAGCAAGATCGAGGGAGGTGATTTTACCCCTCTACAATGCTCTTGTGAGACCTTCTTAGAGTATTGCACTCTGGGGTCCCCAGTATAAGAAAGACATGGACCTGTACAAGCAAGTTCAGAGGATGGTCACAAAAATGCCCATAGGCTGAGAGAGTTGGTGTTGTTCAACCTAGAGAAGAGAAGGCTCTGAAGGGACTTAAATGGGCTTTTCAATAATGAAAGGGAGCTTACACAAAAGATGGAGAGACTTTTTACTGGGGTCTGTGGTGGCAGGACAAGGGAAGAATTTTAAACTGAGAGTGTAGATTCAGGTTGGACATAAGAAAAACATTTTTTATAATGAGGGTGGTAAGACTCTGGACCAAGCTGGCCTGAGAAGCTTTGGATACCCCATTCCTGGAAGTGTTCCAAAGTCAAGTTGAGCAGTGTTTTGAGCAACTTGATAAAGTGAAAGATCTCCCTGCCCCATGGCAGGTGTGTTGGATTAGGTGATTTTTTTAATGGTCCCTTCCAAGAGAAACCATTCTATGATTCTGGGATTCTATGACTTTTGCCACTGTTTGTATAAGGCCCCCAGCTGCATACTGACCCGACAGCTCACCCTGAGTTTAACCCTGAGTCACTCTGTGTTTAACCCCTGTTCTAAGGCCTAGTGACATGCATACCCGGCTCCAGCTTCAGCTCTTGGAATAGCCCCTCTAGGAAGGGGTGACACCTCTGTTCCATGCCTGTTGTCAAACAATAGTCCTTTCTGTTGGGAAGTCCAGGGGCAACAAACAGGCTACAGAAAGAGAGAAGTGGGCAGTGATAGGGAAGTGCCCAAAACTGAAGACGAAACTGGTTGCTAAATCTATTCTGCATCACAAAAGTTGTGTTAGGTTTTATTCCACTCTCTTTCATGCTCTTTAATTGGAACACATATAATAATCTTTATGAATAATAGCAATGGGGTAGAATTTTTAAAAGATTGAGGCAAAGTCATAAAGGATAATGGCAAAGATTAAAATTCCTATTTCTTTTATTGCTGTAGTTAAAGAAGGCAGGAACAATTAACTCCTGAAATAAAGATGCTGTTTTATAAACTTGCTTACTCCTTGCCCTTTTCTAGATATGCCAGAAAACTTTTGGTTAACATGAATAACAGGAAAATCTTTTTCACACCAGTGCTTTCTACTTCAAGCTCCTGAAATGTATCAAACAGTTCAGTGCAGGTGTACAAACAATCCCGAAGCTCTGCCTGACTGTTGTATGGAGTGCTGGGCACTGTGAAAGTGCTGCAGTATCCCAGTGTAGGGGACTATAATTTTTTTTTAAGAATGGCATGTCTTGTTGCCTGAGAAACTCCTAAGTTATTAAGCTATAACTCTTAAGTTAAAATTAAAATTTTAATTAACTCTTAATGAAAAATATATATATTTCACTCTAGTGTTGATAAAGTCCATTAATGTGGCATGTCAGGAGGTCAGGTATAAGCCTTTCAACTTTGCTTTTGAGAATACTACAACATCCATCATTATTACAGTTCATTGTGGTGAGATTCCAACTGACTGGAAGTTGGTGAACATTGTTGAAGAAGGGCAAGAAGAAGCATATCAGAAACTACAGGCTCATTCTTGGGGATGGTCCTGTGCAGGGCTAAAGGTTGGACTTGTATGATCCTTGTATGTCGCTTCCAACTCAGCATATTCTATGATTCTGTGATTCTGTGGCTTGATGGACATATAGGTCCTATCCAACCTAAACGATGTAAGGATTACAATATCATCCTTCATTGTTACAATTACTATAAGAGTCATCACTAAATTTTGTAAATTGATTTGTTGATCTGAACACAGAGACTGAACTATCCTCCCATCTGCTCAATTTGGAGCAAGAAAGGGCTATTAAACTACTGCAGCTTTGGCTAGTCAATAAGGAAATTCAGTTCCTTGGGCTGTCAATCTGTCAATAGGACATTTTATTAGCAGTGAAATAAACAACAGCTTGGTTTGATTTTGATATTTGGGTTTAGAGATGTAACAGAACTAGTAGTATTTGCAACAAAATATACCATAGAAAATTACTGCATAGCTAAACTAAACAATTTAAAGAAACCAGCCAAGCAAAGTAAATAAAAAATAAATAAATAAATAAAGTTACAGAAGCAGCCAAGCAAGCAATGGAGGTTTGTTGTATAATCAGTTTCATTGTCCTAGAAGAGTTCATAAAGTGGTCACTTAGAACTTTGAGGGCTCCAAACAGAAATGACCACCAGAGATCCTTGGTAAAGCCCCTCAGAGACCTTATAAGGGTATGTACATGTGCTAGTTAGTGTTGGGAAATACCATGAATATGTAACAGGATTGTGAGAAACAAAAATGAATAATCATGTAATGCGAATATATAAGCTTTAGCTAAGATACCTTAATATGCTCTTTGGCAAACTGATTCCCAGTGCATCCAATGCGCTATAGTGAAAGAATGCCTGCCTCCATAAACTTCTTTAAGAACCAAATTTTAGGCAACAATTTCAGTCATGAAGTTCAGGGCATAAAAAGATTAAACAAACGAAGAGATAGCTAAGAAGTTCATCCATTATCCAGTGGTTTTGATGCCTCAATACACTTGTTTCTGCCATGATCAAATGATAAATAAGTTTCCAAACTGTGTAGGGCAAGATAGTGGCCACACAGGAAGAAATATCTCTTCTTCCCCTCTCACCCCTAATCCAAAGGATTAATCAGTAAGTGAACAAAGAGCAATCTGTGTATCACAGAGTAAATTGATAAGTGAATATCAATTTATGAATTAAATTATGAAAGAAAGTCCATTTGCTTTTGTTGGCTGTTAGAATAATGATGGGGAGCTGAAATTAGGAAAAACAAAATTATTACCTTTGTGATACATACACCTACCATTTTTTAATTTAACTGAGCTGTAGATACCAGTTTATGGGAAGTACATACACCATCTGCAGTCTTAAAGTTAATCCAAAGTGGTGGCTAAGAAAACACAGATAAAGTACTTGGGGAATGGTACCAGGTAATGACAGGCATGCACAGATGAACTCTTTATCATGTGCCTAATCATTTTAAGTGTCTGAGAAGTTTGCATCATGGAATGCAAAATACATGTAGGAATACAATGATTTATAATACATTTCTGAATGAGAAATCAGAAGGATTAACCCTTTTACATTGAAAACATGAAGTACAATACAAATAAATAAAATCTACAAATATAATATGGTGAGCCTTCTTGGTTTGTTCTTAAAGTTGAAAATGTAAGTGAATATTGACCCCAAACTAGAGAAAAAATATTTGGGAGGTACATTACTGTGAAGAAAGAGAAAAAGATTAAGTTTCTGATACTATAATAGTGTCTAGGTGTGCCTGTTGCATGTGTGATGCAAATAGGAAAACTTAAGAGGGTTTTTGTAGTTTTCATTCCCTCTCAGTTTAATTGCTTCAGCCTTTTATTAAGTGTTCTTTTTCCTCAGTTTTACGATATATTTTCTTTATTCTGTATATTTTCCTCCCATACTCCTCTGCTCATATTCTTCCTTTTGGTAAGAGTAACTAAAATTTATTCCTAATATTCTGTGTCTTCAGTAATGGGATAGATGAATTAAAAAAAAATTAAACCCCCCATTTGTTTGTTTTCCATACATTTCTTCCTTAATCCTCTGTTGGAAGCAATGAGTTCACACAATCACAAGGTAACATTCCGCTCAATGATACAGCAAGCTATATTTCAGCTTTTACTTTTAAGCTCTGCTTCAGCTGCAGTGCACACATTTCTGTTTTAGGAAACAGAATTTTACATCCTACAAAGGGTATTTCAACTCTCAGTTTCCAGTTTCCAATTTTTTTAATGCAGCTGGTTTTGTTTTTCCATTTTCCTGAATCAGAATACAAGATACGTCTTATGCCAGGCTGGATGCAACTTTCAGACTACTGAACCAAAGAGATGAGGTACACACTCAGTCCCTTTTCCAATCAAACTATTTTCTTATTTATTTCAAGAAGGATAACGCAGCAAATTATCCAGTCTTACAAAGCCAGATGAAATTACACTGTTTTCTGTTTCAGCTGGTAAACACTCAAATGATTAAAAATCACCAGTAAAAATGTCTTATTAGAAGGATTTTGTGCTTTAAAAGCATAAATACTGAATACTTGGAATACTTTTAATTAGGGAAGACAACAACGTAAGTAAAATTGAACATTATTACTGTCCTATGGCAAGATCACTCAGGCCATATGGTTTGGGACCAGAAAACACAATATGGTTTGGTATCAACAGTCTTGTTCATATACCATGACCACATAGAAAACAATTGTTAAAGTTTCTTGCCATCAGTCTTGTGTACTGAAATTCCTATTTTAGATGCAGCAGAAATTAATTTAAAAATACAAAAACAGCTACTCCTGTGTTTTGGAGGTATTTTTTTGCTTTTGCTTTCCTGTTTTGGTTATTATCTAGGGTACTAGGAAAAACTACTCACTATGTTCAAGATTTGTAAAACAAAGCATAAAAATATTTAAAAATGCTCTCTCCCAAACTGCTGAAGTTATATGGAAAGGCTATCAGAGTCATGAGAAAATTTTGGAACGCAGATTAGCAAGTTAACACACAACACAGAAGGAAGAGTAAGAACAATATGTCTACATTTGTGTTTAGTATGTAAAGTGATTTTCTGAGTAGCATCATTAATTTCTTGAATTATTGCAGACCTCCATATAGAATGTCTCTGCATTTTGGTACGTGAAGCTGTTCTTTTGAGTAGCATCCTCCATTAACTAAACCCTCTTTAAACTTCCTTTCGGTCCTGACAAAATGCAAAGGGAAAGCATATATGTTCCTTTTTATCTTGCCATCTCTTGTCTCTAACATCAAGAGTTGCATTCCTTGCCTATATGTCCTTCATCCCTCACTGGAACAATAATCAGTACTACAGTACAAGGTAACTCAAGACTTCACCAAACAATCTGACAGTAAATACACAATTTGTATCCTTTTTAACAGGCAAGCAACACTTCTTCAAGACTTGTCAAGGAGAAAACCCTTAAGTTGTGACAGCAGACCGTATGAATTTGACAATGAACAGTAAGTAAATAATCTGCCTCCAGTTTCTTGGATAGTACTGATTCACTTCAGTAGAGAAAAAAAGAAGTATTATTTCATTCTTTCAAGAATCAGAGGGAATCAGTTGTCATGTGGCCTCCAAGAGTTACATAAAGTTAATCTGTTAGTCTCAGATGTTGAATAAATTTGCTATCTGGATGACTCACCATCCTTCAAAGATTCTGCATAAAAGACTTCCATCTCCCTAGCTGCCTGTTTGCTTGTGTTCCTCTCTCTTAATTTAATGCTGGTCACCAACTGTGGTGGTACTGGGTTTATTACTGCACCTATGGAAACTGGTACCTTTCTCCTTGGAAATCTCTTCCACTGTGCTAGATTGCAGTGTAAAGGGCCTAGCTGATATGGAAAATAGCTCAGTGCCTTCTCTCACTTTGTATTACTCTGATATTTTCTGAGAGCTACAGTTAATAAAACTCTTACAGTGATTTAGTAAACTGATTTTGAGACAAGTCCTCTTTGACCTGATAAATCTGAAAGGAAGAGGAATGCTACACTGAAAAACTAGAAGCTATTACCTGAATGCAGGTAACAGCCCCTCCAGGAGAGACATTTGTTAAATCTGGAAAGTTTAGCAATGCAACAGTAGTTCTGTCAATTGACCTCAAAGCTATTCTCCTTGTGTACAGAGATGGCACTGATTAAAGAAAAGAAAAATTAACTCTTTGGTAGAGTGCTAACAGCAGAAGATACTTTTGCTCTGGGAGAGTAAAGGAGATCTTTTCTGGTCTGTTCCTTCCACCACAGGCAACAAAAAAAGACCAAGTAAAGGTAATTAAAATTGCTTTATTAACAATAATTAGCACAGCAACATGAAGCAGTAGATAACATGCTACAACTCTGAAATTTTATGAAGCGTGAACAATACAAATCTAACTCTGAAGACAGATTACCTTGACATTTAGAAAATTTGACAAAAAAACCCAATTGAGTGTAATGCACACCAGTTCAGAAGTCTGTACAAATGACCTCTACATAATGATTTGAACAGATGAGACAAAGAAATATTTCTCTCTCTCATGTGTCAGGCTATTTCTGAAGTCCACAAGCACTTTTATCATTTAAGCAAGATGTCTTCTTTAGCTTCCCCTCCCCCCCCCCCTCCAATGTTCAATGGCTAATTTTTGAGTTACTTTCAGAATTGAATTGATTTTTACCTTGGGTCTACTCAAGCTCCAAGGAAGTTTAGCACAGAATAAGCACTATCAGATCCAGGAATGGAAGCAGTGGTGTAAAAAAGCATGAATTTGATATTTGAACAATTTTTTTTTTTTTTCATTGCAAACATAGAACACATTGAATACTTTATGCCTAGAAACAATTAGGTAACCATATACTATCAATGTTTATATATTTTAAGAGCTCAACTGAAGAATTTTCAACATTCAGAAGTAGTCAATTGCACATTAAAGCTTACCTAGTTACTCACTTAGCATGAGAACAACTCTTCCAATGCCAATTTCAAGATTATAAACTCAGATTTTCAAAGGAGCCTATATGAAATAAAACATCTGAAAAAGCTAGAGAGTGTCATAATTAATACTGGTAGTGTAGAAAATACTTTAGAAATAGATTAAGAAGCAGGAATACCTCAATTTGTTATTAAAGTAACAGAAAGAAAGAAAAAAAATATTTGTGTAAACTGACCTTCGTTGCTATGCCAAATTATAATCTCTTACCATTCACGTAACTTCAAACAAACAACTGACACAGTAACATTTCATCCCCCATGACTAAATTTACCCAAAGACCACCTAACACAGGCCTGGCTGAGGTTTGCCTGAGAATTATTTTGATAAACCCTTGAAAAATTTTCTCAAGGAATTTTACAATTTCCAAGTATATAAATAAGAAAAGAACAAAATAAGCATTTTTAAGTCAGACAGTATTTCTCAATATTAAAAACAAACAAAAAATATGTTTGCACTGCTCAAATACTGCAGTCACAGACAAGGTAGCTATTTCCCTACTAGAGATGCTGTTGCAAAACAAAATCTCTCTTATCATGTCCTGGCAACCAGCATTTCTAAAAATAGCTTTGTCCTTATAAAGGTTATTGTTCTGATATAAGCTATAAAAGCAAGCAACAAAAATTTTTTTCGGTTGGTCTTCAAGAGTCAGTGATGTCTTTATCTATTTTTGATATCTACTGTAATATAAGCAATCCAACTTTCTTCTATGGGTACCTGCCTGAGTTATTTCAATAAAGCAAAACTATGAAAATTTTATGACTTTCCCTTCCAGATAGTGAATGAACAAGCCCAAGAGACATCCATAACAATAGTTATGGATGCTCATAGAGAGGTGTGACATTTGTATTTGTGGGCCCTTTCCTTTATTTGTGACCTTCAAAGATAAAGACTCTCTTTTATAACTCTGATAGATTTTATTTTTTCATACATCCAAACTAGCATTTTGTAGAAGAAAATATGATGATCCTGCATTTATCTGTTTACTATTGCTGAAGAGTGAGCACTGTCTTATACAGGGACCTCTAAGAGTGTACTATCTGTAATTGCAGTCTAAATAAACGTTTCTTTAATACTTCTATTGATGTAAAAGCACACAACAGTTTAAATTCCAAACAAACCCCAAAAGACTAATAACTAAGATTGAGTTGCTTGGAGAAACTAGTGGTGGGGAAGCCAATGCTGGTTTTCTAATTGTGTTGTCTATAGTTTACTTATACTAGAACCATTTAACGTAGTTTGTACATGCATACATTTATACTTCATAATGTAATGTTATATAAAATAGATTATTTCAAAGATGTAACTTTTTTAGCTGAATAAGTCATACTTTTCCAAATATATTTTCTAGATATACAGTAATGTTTTTCTCCAAACCCAATTTTGTAGTTGTTGGCCCATTCTCTGTTTTTTTAAAGGGAAATTTTGACTGTTATGCTGTGAAAATCTTTTCCTACTCAAAAAAAAAAAAAAAGCCTCATAATTGAAGATGAAAACTTGCTTTTGTTTTTGCTGTGAAATCTTTTCAAGACAAGATAAATATAGGTAACAGGTAGCTGTGATATTAAAACTGACAGAATAAATTTATAAAAATTTTGACTCTTTACCACTTTAGAATTGCTGTAAGAACATAGGTAAAGGAACAATACCTATGAAACTAATGAAATCTCTTCCAAGAAGTGAAACTAACTTCCAAGAAGTTTTACTAATGACCTTTCAAATCAGAAGAAAAAGTACAGTTTTTATAATAATGAGAATGGGATCTACATCCTGCCCTTTTATGTGGAACTGTTTATTACTGTTTCTGCATGGTTCAAAAGGATATAATGTCAGCAGCAATGACCATAATCCTTTCTAAATTTTTTTCCTTTGTGCATGTATTAGACACTGCTGATGCATGAAATATCTAATCTGTAGCTAACAATGACAGATGGTTTTCCCATTCATTTCTAATGAGTCATTTTTAAAGTGTCAGCACCATTCTTTGTTTGTTTGTTTAAAATTCCTATTTTATGAAGGTTTCACAAATTAAAAAAGTGAACATTCTTTTAGGGAACAGTTAAATGAAGGGCAAAAGAAAAAGCAGGAAGGAGTCTATTAGAATGATCTGCAACACAAACATTATCATATTAGGATACGAAACCTTTTCAAGGTTTTCATTTTTTTTCAAGGGAAAAAAATTGTTGTGCATTACCTATCTTATTTCTATTCAGTTCAGTTTTTAATTCTCACCATGCCACACACACCCCATACTCAATCACACCCTGCCCAAAAACACTTTGTGGTGGCAGCATTTTTATTATTGCCCAGAACTGTAGCTACAGAAGACAAGCCATTGAATTTCAGTTTTAATATCATTGCTACATAACATGACAAGGGAATGAATTATGTCAAAGATGGTCTTTGTGTCCAGCAATCCAGCGAGTTTTGTCTCTGAGGAGGTTATGGTAGATAGCGTCTAAAATCTTGCTAAGGTTAAGAGAAACAGCATCCAAAGTTTTCCCATTATCTGTTAAACCAGTCATATATTGAATGATATCACTTGGAATGCTTTCCCCTTTGTGAAATCATGTTCCCAATCACTTTCTTTTCCATCATGTGTGTGGAAACAGTTTCAAGGGTTGTTTGCATCATTATCTTCCCAGGGACTAGGATGAGGCTGACCAGTTCCAAGTCTCACAGATTTTCCTTCTTGCCTTTCTTGAAAGTAGCAGCGACATTTTTCATTTCTAGCCTTCTTTTTTTCTGCCTTTTCCCATTCCATTCTCTAGCATATTTATATTTTCCATCTTTCTCCAGTCCTCAGGAACCTCTTCTCTTCACCAAGACCTTTTAGAGACTACACAGTCATACGAGCCTGATCCCTCAGGATTCATGGTACCTCCTATCTGCCTGCAGCAGAGAGTCTCCCACTGTTTGCTGTCACTCATCCTTCCTTCTGGTGTTGCCTAATGACTCAGGTTTAGCTGATTCAGATCCTTCACTGGACAGATCTATAAGTTCCTTCTCTGCTACCGGGTCACTGAACCCAATCTTTAGTGGCAGAGTTGCAGATAGGTCAGGAGCCCTCATCCTGTTGTGAATGTTACAGTCTTCTAGCCTTTATCACAACTAGAGTCTCCATTTCCAAACCTCCTATGAACAAATTCTACCTAGTTCGCCTTCATTTAAGTTCTTGTATCTGTAGGATCTTGGAGAACATGGTGTTCTTATCTCATCTGCACAGTCTGCTCACTGCCTCCTGTACCTTGTCTACTTGGCAGCATGGATCCTCCTCCAGCATACAAGTGCTTCCTTCAGGAAAGGACACTGTATCCTCTGGCCTCAGCAAGAGACCCTGGACACCTCTGCAGCCCCAGGCCTGCAGAACTGCATTCTCCCTGAGGAGCTCAGCCTGGTTTAAGGTCTCTAATGTGTTGTGGACAGTCAGGGATAGTACCTGTAGCACCTCACTAAGTAAGCAGTGTTCTCAGTGGAATTTCTGGTCCCCTTCTGCTCTGTTGGCTGTGCTCTGAGCTTGGCAGTTACACACACGCTTTCTAGCATTTGCTGAAAGGATGTTTGATTGTCCTTAATGAGGAGTCAGCTGGAAACAGAAAGCTCTAACTCTCTATCAATGACGAAAAGTTAGCAACAAAGCTTGTGCAAAACTGCTACAGCTGGTTAGCAGTCAGAGCCCTCTGTAGCTAACCCTTCCTGAGAGCACCAGGCACCCTGGAGCTCCTCAAAGAGTTCCCAGAAGTCCTCTGATAACTCCAGAAGGAGTTCCCAGAAAACTGAGCATATCTCAAGCCAGAGCACAGAAAATGCTCTGCAAACTGCTGAATATGTTAACTGTGCTCACATATTTGTACATTATTTGCATTGAAAATGTTTAACTGCACTCGAGTAATGTTGAATTTGGATAACTTATTTTACATTTCATACACTCACAAAGCTATGCATCAGGTACCTCATTATTTTAGAAACTGATTTGCACTCCTATTTAACCTGTGAGTTCATTTCACATCTCTTTGGATGTTTGTAAACAAAATTAATTACAAAAATTTATTTAAAATTAAAATTAATTACAAAAATTTATTTAAAATACCACACCTAATGATTAGGGAACAATGCTACCGTTTGTGAAGAAAAAACTGACGAACTGTTTTTTTTTTTTTTTTTTTTTGGGGGGAGGGGTGTGGAGGGGGGTTGGTGGAGTATTTTTCAGGTACTTACTGTGTGTTGTTTTAAATTTTAATGTTTCATTGGGAATTTGAATAAAAATGACCTTATCCTTTGAGAAGACTATTGAATTATGGCCAAAAGATGCCCTAAGGGGTGCAAAATGTCAGTGATTCTTTAGTAGATGCTGCTGAGATGGCACAGCAATATTTTCTTGTTTGCTTAAGGCAATGGAAACTCTAAAGCTCATTTCGCACACTGCAGTATAACAAGCACAGTACACATTTCCAGTTGTTGTTACCAGAGATGAATTATAAAACACTTGCTATCTTTGGAGGAAACACTTGTTTGTACTTTCACAAATTTCTTTCGGTGATTAATTAGTAAATCTCCTGACTGTCTATATAAATCTTTTAAAGATGGTTTTGAGTAAGACGTGTGTACCTAACTTGGCACTAGGATGAAGAGAAACCCTACAATTCCAAAAGAAAGATAAATCAGAAGTGCAACAGACAAATGTTTTGAGAAAAGTCTCTACAGCAGGAGAGAAAGAGTTGGCCAAAGAACCCTGAAGAAATGCCAGATAAGAAGCCAGTTGCTGCTTGCAAGAAAATGTTTCAGCATTTGGCATCTGGGGCCATTAAATACCAAGGTGATCCCCATCTGTGGGAAAAGCTGTTTATTGCTTCTGGGGGAGAAAAAGGAAGGAAGAGTATAACAGTAGTTAAAAGGAATGCCAGTAAAAACAGAAGGCAAACTGAACACAGCATTCAAATTACAGTCATATCACAATTTACCTTTGAATTCCATGTCAGTTTAAAACTCATTCATTTAGAAAAAAGCATATCTTTAAAATATACTATGTAAATAGGCATTCTTTTACTTATAGATCTTTCAGATGTTCACACATCTTTAACATAGGAATCATCTGCTTCTACAACTTGGCACAGAACAATTCTTGCATATTTCTGAGAAAATGCAGAAGCTGGTTTTGACTTCCCTTTTCCAAATAAATCATCTCTGGGAAGTGGGAAAATAAGTGTTTTTCTGTACTACTATAATTAAAGTTCATGTTATGCACAACACAATACATCCAATGACATAAGACTAGTTTTTTTTAAGAACTTAGCACAGGTAGAGGATAGTTACACTGATGAAAAATTATTTTTTTTATTCTGAAAAGAAGACGTGGTTTCAGATGCTATGAAGCAAAGAGGGAAGCAACAGGACAAGACGTATTTGGGAATGTACTGCGAAAGTAGCAAGAGGGAATCAGGATAAGTCTAACTCTGGCTGACAGTGCAGTTTTCCAAATTGTCAGCTGACATAAATTATTATCTAAATTAAGACAAAGAAAGATGATCATGTCATGGTTACTAATTCAAGAAACATTGCTAAGGAAGACTAGTGCAGTTTGAGATGAGTTCTGAAATTACTCAAAATACTCTTCTCTACCAACACAATTCACTATGTCAGGTGGAGTTTAAAGGGAGGTAGGAAAACCACGGCCTCTTACAGGACAGTATAAACAACAAAAGAGTTTAAATGAAGAGTATTTAAATACAGACAACATATTTGAACATTATTAGTAATTTCTCAGAAGTGCTTAAGGAACTTGAGCTTCAAATTTCAAGGTGACATTGGTGTTTACCAACTTTCATCTTTGCAGAACTTAGTGGGAAGATACTTCAGCACCAAGGCCACTTCTGAAAAGAAAAAACTAGCTCCTAGAGTTATAGGCATACAAATAACATTATAAAACTATCTATAATTTTTTTACTACCTGTGTGTGATCCAGTCATAATGTGAAACAAAACCGAGGTCTGTATCACATGTAGTCAAAAGAAAAGGACCACGGCACTCGAAAAAAGGAAGCCTAGAAGCAAGCTAAAGGAACTCTACCTAATATTTGTTCCAGACATATGCACCCTAAAATGGCATACTGGAGAATATGAGTAAATATTTTGTAACACTGTACCACCATTCACAACATTTGGTGATAAAGCAGTTAGGTTTGTGATACTTATACTTTGAACGGGCAATGGAGACCTTGATATAGGTGCAAAATAGGGTGTAGAAAACATGTGCCAGAACTAAAATCTAAAGGATAAGAGGGAGCAGGCAGGAAAAATGTTCGTCTCCAAAGCAAAACAAATGAAAAAACAACCCAAGCAGGAAGGGGTCTTGATTGCAAAAGTAAGATGTCATGGCCAGATAAGATAGAATTTTTCTTTTTGAGAAGCGAAGGAAGCATAAAACACTAGTGATAAATGAAGAGAAGAAAGACAGGGAAAAACGAAGACAGGCCATTGTGCCTGCTTCTCTCACTGAAGAACTGGACCTCAGTTTACACAGAGATTATAAAGTGGTGTCTTAGTAGATGGATTCAACTGCTGACAAAGGATAGCCTCTCCGGTACTCAACTGAAACAAACATTAAAACTGTTATAAAAAATATAATATGCATAGGTGGCATCAGAAAATATAGTGAGGTAGGTCTAATTTCCTGTTTAGTACGGAGAAGTCCATTGCTATGTTATAACAAGAAAAGCAGCAACAAGACACTTACCATTTTTGTTCTTTATAAACCCCTCAACAACAGACACTTACAAAATGGTAAATAGTATGAATCTGTGGGATTCAATATGAATATACAGAAAAGAATCGAGTACTTTGGAAAGACGTTTAATTCTCCAAGTTTTAATGTCATAATGATTACAGCCAAGTTCCAAACTATTCTACATCATTAGAAACTCTGGTTCATCCATAAAGTTTTTTGCCTATTATTTTGCAAGAAGAGAGGAAGAGATTTTCACTTAAAGTTTCCTCAAAGTTGGTAACAGCAGAGGAGTCACAGGGGCTTTAATTAGGGTTTGATGCTATTAGGGCTAAACCTCAGAAGTATCAGGAGAGCTGATACAATAGAGAAGAAATAGGGAATTCATGTGGAAGTAGATGCATCTGTCTATGTTCAGAGACATAATTTGAGAGATCATGCTATTGTGAGAATTAGGATGAGATTTATAGGGTACTGGAAATATGTGCATTACACTATTCTAAATTAATATCTTTGCTGTGCCATGTGCCAAACTGAAAAGTAAGAAGGAAGCAAAAGGTATTTCTTATTTTACCAGCTAAACATAACTCAGATGAAATGGAAGCTATGTAACAAACTCTTCACATTTAACAATTCAAGCTTAACTATTGATTCAGTATCTTTCTTACCTGATTTTTTAAAATAAAAATATGCACTTGAGAAGGCTTAATTTTTTCTTCCTGCTAGAATGTGATTTATTTTCCTATGACGGAATCCATAAAGAAAAACACTCTTTTCTGGCATAATTGTTTATTCTTCAGTTTTGGTAGCTAGTTTTCATATCAAGATTCAACAAAGAATAGCCCCAGATAAAAAATTGAACTTAAAAGTGAAATTTTAAATTAGTAATTATGGTTTGCATTATTATTTTCTTATTACAGATTTGAATTCGGTATGGAAATATTTCATTTTGTATTATATTCACACTTTTTCCTATATAAAAATATATTTGTTGCACAATAAATTACTTAGTTTTTAAAGAACTGATGTTTTAGCTGGATTTGCAAACACTTAAGAGAAAGTAAACTAAACAGGATTATCAAAGCATAAATGAAATCTTTGTTATCTATCCTTTACATTAAGCTGGAAGGAATATCAAATACAGGTAGTAGCACGACCAACTTCAAAGAAATTCAGAAAATCCTAAACATTGCTACCAGCAGCTAAACTTACAGCAGACAAATAAACAGTGCCAGAATATGGCCACAGGCAAGGAAACTGCATTGTCTATCACTGTTGCATTCTCAGAGCAGTTGCTGGCCTGAATTTGGTCCAGACCAACTAGTGCTTGTCAAAAAAAATGCCTAGGTACAGCTCAGGAATGCCAATGATCTTTTCTATCAGGCAGTTATAATCCAGTTATCCTATTTTAAAGACTATGCTTAATTTTAAAGATAAGGCTGGATATCCTCAGGATCAAGTTGTATTTGCTGACACTGCTTAGTTACCATAAGACAAACACTTTGTCTTGTTGATGTAGCTTTCAACAGAAAAGTGTTACTAAAGGAATAGAAACCAACATATTCTTTAAATAAGAGAAATTATAAAAAAAAGCAGAATATATTTTAGCTTCTGTGAGTATAAACTAGGACAGCTATAATGCTGGGGCCTGAAGGACTGGCCCTGAGCCAAAGCTGGATATAAGATGAACCCTCCTACCTAATATTTATTTAGTTTAGTACTGCATTTAGCCATATATCTGCTTATAATGAAAATGCTATATAATTCTTAGTAATGCTTTAAGAATACACATTTATGCTGGTCAGCACAGCATATTATCAATAATTAGTAAGGTTTGTACGTGTTATAAATATTCCTTTCTTTTCAGCCAAAGTTGTGGGAGCAGTAGGTCCTACATGGTGGCAGCTGGTTCATATTTGAGATATTAAAGTAGCCATAATTCTGTATTTAGAGACTAGTAAAAGCCACAGTGCATCTGATAATAGTCAGTCCAAACTGACTCCCTCATTTTGCCTTGGGCCCTAGCCAGGCCTAAGGAGAAAACCAGGGGAGAATAAAGCCAGATTTTTTTTCCGCAACAATCAAGTGATGTAAGCTAATTTGTTTAACGCTATATAAGCTGGACCCTCTGACATCAAAGATGGAGATTTCCCCAATGGGTAGGCATACTGCGTAGGATTTTCCAGTTGTCACAAAGAGGTTCTCCAGACCTCTGCTGTGATTGGGGCCTTCTCAGCTGAAGTGCAGTCTGGGTGATGATAATTACTTAGGGTAACTGGTATCTCTCTCTTCATGACCATAAGACTTTCTTTATATTAATTATTAGCTGCGTTGCTAAGTGTATCCTCTCACATTTTATTCTCAATAAAAAATGGAGGGTCTTTGGATTTGTGCATATGTAGCTGACCCAGCTTTGAATGGCAATTAGTAAAGATTAGGGCAGGTAAAGATTCGTGCTGCAAAATATTCATACACCTAGAATTGTCCATGAGGATGATGAAATTGCCTATTCAATCCATTACAATATGTAAGAATTCAAGTTGCCATAATGAAAGATCTAAGCCTGCATAAGCAACATGCAGTTATAATATTATTTTTGTTAGCAGACTACACAAAATTACAAGCATCAGAAAAATAAGGACTACAAAAATAAAAATAGTTAACAAATTTTTTTATATCCCAACAGACTTTAAAAAGTGAAAAAAAGAAAAAAAAAGCAACTGAAAAGACTTTAACATATTTTCTTAACATTGTTACACTTCTTTTTCTGATATCCGACTGAAAATATTTTTCAAAAATAGGATATTGAATAGCCAGTTCTAGGACATTTCAAAGTATTTCACTTAAGTTCTAGACATAAATTAATGCAGAAAATGTTATATATATTGTTTAAATTAGTTAAATTTATCTTTGGAGATTTGGGGAATCATTTGTCTGTTGTCAACTGGGGTAAGTTTTCTTTCTGATTATTGTCTATATTACCAGGAATATAAACACTTCACAATAACTAGACTATGCATCATGCATGGTTATTACACTGTGCTCTTTATGCTGCCATAACAGTGTCTATTAAGAATTTAAATTCTAATATTGACATCATAACATAGGTAAAACCTGTCTACAAAGAGCAAAACCTTATTACTGGATTGTTTGTGAAATTCTTATCCCCATAACACTGAAACAAAATAATGTTTAAACCATAAAAACTTTCATGAAATAAAGATTGGGCTTTAAGGTAAAATTAATACAATTACTGTGAATCCTCATGCTTTGCCTGAGTGGCTATAAATTTTAGTTAAATTACTAATTTGTTGTCATTTTAAACCACAAGGTGGCAGCAATGATATAATCTCTTCATCCAAGACTGTATAACTGTCCACTCCCACTACTTTTACTCTTAAAGCATCTCTTGTGTTTACAGGGAAAACATGACAGAAAAGAGATACTATATTTTCTTTGACAAAGTATAGTTTCAAACTATGTTGTTTGCTAAATTTTTTGAATTCACAGGGTTCTTTTGGTTTTGTGCTTTAGTTGGTTGGTTGGGTTTGGGGTTTTTTTTTTGTTTTTTTTTTTTTTTTTTTTTTTTTTTTTTTTTTTTTTTTTTTTTTTTTTTTTTTTTTTTTTTTTTTTTTTTTTTTTTTTTTTTTTTTTTTTTTTTTTTTTTTTTTTTTTTTTTTTTTTTTTTTTTTTTTTTTTTTTTTTACTTTTTCTTTATTTTCTGTCTACAATCAATTATATGTGCTGGCTTCAAATGAATATCAGTTGAAGCAGTATATCCATGAAATAAGTTTTTTGCTCATTTGTATAATAACTTTTCATTCCCAAACTAAAATAAACCAGATGCATAAACTTGTCATTCCTGGAACATGACCATTCATGTCACAGAGAAAATGCAATGCTTACCGATAGCTGTTGAAAAGATCCATACAAGTACCATTGTTTTTACAAGGCTCTGAATTACATTCATTTGATTCTTTTTCACAAAATTTTCCTTCCCATCCAGGCAAGCAATCACATTGGTATCTCTGGAATATATTAGGTAAAATAAACAATATGTTGTATAATTAATACAATTACAACAATTGTTATTACTGATGCTTGGATTACATTAACAGACAGCAAAAAAAGTTTAGTTTTTTTAAAAGTTGAGTGCAAAATAAACTGCCACATCATAATGATCAAACATGTAACATACCAGCATTATGGCATCTATAGGTGTTTAGAGTCTGCAAATAACTTTGCTGCATCTTAGCAGTTTTGGTACTGAAACTCGGAAACAGACAGACAATGGTATTTCATACATATATGGGCACTTCATATAAAACAGTAAAGATAAATTATGTCATTTCCTAATACTGTTTAAAAATAAAAAGTTAAGAGTCAGAACACTGAAGAAAATCCAGATTGGGCAGAGATTGTCCCAGACCTTTCTGTAATGATACTCTTACTCCCTTCTGCCAAATTAAAAGCTTAGAACATTTTATTGGAGCAAAGATAACAAAAAAAGAAAGGAAGTTAACTGTTTAAAGTCAAACTCAGTATGATTGTCCTGGGGTGTCACACAGTGTGGAACAGCTCCACTTATTCCAAGACTTCAAATAAAATTGTTTACATGTATATGCTAATGCAGCTGGCCAAATCAACTTTTGCACCAACGAATTTGTATATAGTGAATCTGTGATTCATATTTTTCCCAACTGTATTCTATTTATTTAATTCTCATATTGACAAACACCATTGCTATGCTTGCTTGGAATACACCTATGATTTCTGTGACATGGATTTTCTGAATCCACTGAGATAAAATTTATAAGCCAGGAAATAAAATTGAAGAGTATCTTTCTGAGTTAAGATAGGGCATGGAACTTGGGCAGACAGAACCAATTTGTGTGGGGACGCTCTACAGAGGGATCTGGACAGGCTGGATCTGCATGCCAAAGCCAATAGCAAGAGACTGAATAGGTCAAAGCGCTGGGTCCTTTCCTTCAATCACAGTAACCCCCTGAAAGTGCTACAGGCTGTCAGAAGAGTGACTGGAAAGCGGCCCAGTAGAAAAGAACCTGAGGGTGCTGGTCAACAGCTGGCTGAACATGAGCCAGCAGTGTGGCCAGGTGGCCAAGAAAGCCAAGGGCATTCTCACCTGTATGAAATAGTGTAATTAGCACGAGTAGGGAAGTGATTGTCTCTCTGTCCCTTGGCACTGGTGAGGCCACACTTTAAGTAGTGTCCAGTTCTGGGCCCCTCAGTTCAGGAAGGACATTGAGGTGCTGGAGCATGTCCAGAGAAGGGAAACAGAGCTGGTGAAGGGGCTGGAGAACAAGTCCTAGATGGAGTGGATGAGGGAGCTGGGGTTGTTTGTTCTGCAGAAAAGGAGGTTCAGGGATGACCTTATCACTCTTTGCAACTACCTGAAAGGAGGTTGTAGCCAGGTGGGAGTCAGCCTCTTCTGCCAGGCAACTAGTGACAGGACAAGAGGAAATGGTGTCAAATTGTGCCAGGGGAGGTTCAGGTTGGACATCAGGAAGAATATCTTCAGTGAAAGGGTGCTTAAGCACTGAAATGGGCTGCCCAGGGAAGTGACTGAGTCACCATTCCCATAAGTATTCAAAAAACATGTGCATGTGGCGCCTGCAGACATAGTTTAATGGTGGCACACGGTGGTGCTAACGTTAACAGTTAAACTTCACGATCCTAGAGTTTTTTTCCAATGTTAAAAATTTTATGATTCTATAGGAGACAGAAAAAATGTATTACAACATTTTTTTTAAAGGTAATACTGAGATATGAACTTGGAAAGAGAAAATAATTTTCTGGGAAGTGTGCCAAGGAAAGAAAAAAGAAAATACATTTGAGACAAATTAAATTACTAGTCCGCATGTTAGTGTTTCCTATTACACCACAGCCACACACAATTTACTCATTTCTCTGCATATTTATCGGTGCCAAATCGGTAAAAATGGGCACTACTAATCCAAACCCACAAGTAACTATCAGACACCTCCTAAAAAGTGTTTTATTACCAGGTTAGGTTTTTGCATATACCAAATAAAGACTTGCTTCCAAAAAGCTCTTCCACAAATGGATTACAAAATTCGAAGTGCAAGGAGGCCTGAAAACAGTTTTGTTTAGAAAGCAGCAGTATTTTTCTAGTCTCACTAAAAGTATTTGTCAATCAATTGCTGAAAGTCTAATTGTAGATATCTCATTGCATGAGGATTGTCACATCAAGCACAAAACATTACTCACATGTATATATATCATGCATATGTGCAGAATAAGCAAACTAAAAAAATCCTACACTCTGAGTTTTACAGTGACTGAGAGTGACATGTTGCAATAAACTATATACAAGTGTAAGCAGATAAAAAAACTTTTTGATAGATATAAGTCTTTACAGAGAAGGACCTAGGAGTCCTGCTGGACATCAAGTTGGACAGTTGGACAATATGCCCCTGTGGCCAAGAAGTCTAACAGCATCCCAGGATGCATAAGGAGGAAGCTGTTAGTATGCTAAGGGAGATGATCCTTCCCCTCTACTCAGCCCTGGAGAGGCCACTCCTGAAGTACTGTGTCAGTTCTGGGCTGCCTGGTACAAGACAGATATGGAGCTACTGGAAAGAGTCCAGCCAATAACATTATGAAGAGAACGACACATCTCTCAGTTGAGGAAAGGCTCAGAAAGGTGGGATTGTCAGTCAGGGCACAACATACACTGAACAACATAAAATGCCAGGAGGCTGTGTAGTAGAAAGTATTCAGTGAATCAAAAGAGATTGGAGGAAGAGAATTTGACACCTTTATTTACTGTAAGTATGTATTACCATCCATTGTAGATAGTTAAAATAAATGGTACCTTTGAGTTCCTACAAATTGTCTTTTGCTTGTACTCCAAAGAACACAATAAATGTGTAAATAACTCCATAGTTACTCCTTGTACAGTATATAGCACAGTCTATGTAAGAACAGTAGGTTTTGCCAGCTAAATACAAGGTCAAACTGTAATTTTTTAAATCTCCTTTATTCATACCCAGAACCACATACGCACATTAGCTTGTATTTATCCAGCTATCTGTGTGTATGGTAAGAAATTGACATTTAAGAGTATTTGCATATTTTCCTTCATCCAACACCTTAAATGAAGAATTAATCCTTTCCTCAAGACATAGTCAATGTTACTTAATTGGAAAATGGCAGCTGAACATCTGGCAAACCAAAACTACAATGAAAAAGGTTCATCGCACACAACAAGGATCTGAATTATGAGCAAGACAAATCTTCAGGCCTGTCCTTTGCTTGTGTAGGTAGAGCAGAATTTTTACAGTATAAATATATATGCCAGATTTTTCCACATCTACAGAAAAATGGAAGCAATTTAATTTTTAAAGATACCATGGATTTGGGACATTTTTGGGGGGTGTTACAGTTTTTAATTTACAAAAAGAAAAAAAAAAAACCCTTGCCTAGAAACAGAAACACTCAAAAGGAAACACAGACATTCCCCTTTATTCTGTGTGTTCCAAATTCTTTTGCCAGACCACATTTCTTGTGGTGCAACCCTTTCTTCATTAAGGCCAGACAGGTCGAGCACATCAAAAGGCTACTTAGCATTGGCACATAACGGGACATATACTCCCGCCTCTACAAAAAACTTTCTCACAAAACTCTTTTTCTTTTAGAAGCAGAGCTTTTACTCCTTCAGAAAAGCTTCATGGAACTTCATTTTGCTAGTGTCAACAGCAGTTTATTTAACCTTGTGAAATAAATGTGAACATAAAAATGTAAGCATCTGTGGAATCATATTTGCAATTGCTCTAAACCATATTGAGATCCTAACATTATTTATGCAGCCTTTTTTGTTAATTTAAAGGTCTTTTCTGAGTTGCTACTTTCAGGTTTACTTTTAACTTATTATTGATTTGATAATTTGCATAATTATACATCTTCATTAAGAAAATAAGATTCCCATTTGTCATTATGATCTTGTTTTCATTATGCAACTCTGTTTGGATTTATATCCTAAATAAAGAAGCTTATTTAAAAACAAAACAAAGCAAAATAAAACAACAAAATAAAAACAGGATACCTGTTCACCTTCACTAGATTTAACACGTTTACTAAAGAAGACCAAGCTAAAACAAGATCCATGCAGAGAGAAAGCCCTTTCCATCTTCTGGTAATTAATTATTTGCCTGTTCTTCACAGGATGTAGGAATAGTGAAAGTGAATGTATTAACAGTGATGCTCCACAAATGAAAGAAAATTGACTTTTGACGGATGAAGAAAATCTGCAATTAGCTCTTTAGCTCCTACTCTGAAAAACATACATAGCCTCTCCAGTATTAGTTATTGACTCAGTAATGGATAGCAGGATTGCCTAACTTGTGGCAAAGAAACACCTCTTGGGAGTAAGTGTCATGAAGTTTTCAATACGATTACTAATCTTACCTGGAGGAATAATTATAAATCTCATGATAGAATAAGTTGAAATAAAGGAGGAAACATACTTTTTCAGAAGTCCTGAACAATTACAATAAAAAGTCTAATATCTAATCTATGCTGCAACAACTTACTTGTTCTGACAAAACTACAATTTAAGAATCACCAAAATGAGTTACTAATACTTACCATTAGAAACATTAACTGCTGTATTCTTATCCATTCTTTTTATCTGTATATCCTTTTCTACACAGTTAGATCCTAAAAATTCTAACCAGTATATTTACTTGTCCTCCCAAAACCACTTATATTCTTTTGCATTGTAAGTTATTATAAATTATATATTCACTGATGTAAAGGATAAAAAAGGATTTATTTTATTTAAATTTTGAGCAAAGCTTACAGAAAGAACAACGAACGTTTTCAATTTGCTTGTGTCTCCAGCATTTTAAATAATGAATTAGTTAGATTAACTAGAAGGAGCATATTTGAAGCATATGGTATAGGCAAAGTTTGATGAGTTGTAATGAGTTTTGCCTTACACTGTAATATTTCTGTATCTGTATATATTAAATGCTATTAATAAATATATGCAAGAAAGTACAATTTTCATAATATTTAAATAGCACACCAGTACTAGAGAGAAGCTTACATTTTCATTCACTGCAAGCTCCAGCTTAAAATATGGCTGGTATCTAGACATGCTGTGTATTTATAACTCTAAATGAACTGTACTGTAATTTGTAACCACAAAGAAAATTGTCTTAAATGGGAATACTAGTTATTTGCACTGCATGTCTCTATACAAAACTATTTCATAAAATGGTAGCTTTGCTAATAAATCATAATTATTGCTGCTTTTGATATTGATCATTTTAAAGTGACACAATTGTAAAACTATGATATTTTGCTGAAAGTTTAATTCTCTTAAAATTGAATCACGACAATTCTAGCAACAGGCTTCTCTTGAAATTATTTTAGATGTTGCATTTAATGTGCAAATAAATTCTGGCCTGTGCCTCTACAATTTAATCAGCTATTTCCATCAATGCTTATATACGATGGCTGTCATAGTCCAATGTAAATCTTGTCAGAGCTAGTTTTCTCTGTGGAAGTTCATCCACAGCATGCTGAGGCATGCAAACATGGCTTTTACTCATACTGACACAAGTATTCCATTTGAGCATGGACAATATTAAACATCATGTAAGTATTATGTTTGCAGAAAAAGAAGAAATGCTTATAACAAATCCATACCTCTGAGATTTTATATTTCTTAGTAATTTTAAGATGTTATTTCATGAGATGTTACAGAAAATGTGAACATTAAAGAACTATAGCAGATATTTAAGAACAATCATTAGTATAACCAAATTTAACAGTCAAAATGTTTTAAAAATTGTTTATACAAATCAGGAAAGATTCTTCTTAGGAAAGCTGAAGAATTTCTGGGAAAAAAAATAAGATTTGATACAGGCTTAATCTAGTAACAATTTTATGAAAACAAACCAAAGTCAGTTTGAGACCTCTTGCGTAATTAATAATTGGTAACAGATTATTTTTTCTCTATTTCTCCACCTCTGGCATTTATTTTGTTTATACCCTCTTTTCTTTCTCTCCTAGAGAGCTTACTGGAAAATGTGCCAATCAAATCATCTTCAACATGACAGGTACTGAACAGCACAAGAAAACTAATGAGAAACAACAGCAGTTGTTTGTGGAAAATAAACCAAATAACTAGTCCAGCTGGTGACAGGCATTTGAGTATTAGCCTTTGATTGGTGTATCTAGTTTGATCAATTGTTCAATGACTAGTTAAAGGTCATGAACACATTCCTGTTTAGCCAAAGTACTGATGGGAACTTGATCCACCTAAAACCTTGGCCAGAGCTTTCAGTTTTCCCCTAGATCTTAGGTAACAGGAGAGCTATGGAAGTTAACTGTGATATTCCAAAGGAATAGTCTAGGTACTGACAAACAGAAATAATATCTGGCTTTTGAATTTCAAACCTGACATTGCTGCTGGTAACTTTTTAAATAAAGTAAGAAAAAAACAGAAGAACAACTACTGGTTTCCATAAAGCAAAGCTATCTCATGCCTTAACATAACAACTCATTCAAATTTAGATCTAAACATGCAACCACTATCACATCAGTACATTTCAAATACCATGAAGTGCCATTTTGCCAACCTCAGGCTCAAAAGTAGGGTAAAGTTAAAACAATAGACTATTGCAATAATACTTCAAACTAAATATCCTTAGAAGCACACAAAAATTTAAAATATTTGATGTCAAGTTTCCTCTTTTGAACTTTCATTCATACCCTAGTTTAAACTTATTGAACATTTCAGTATAATAAAATACATTATAGGAAAGTAATTTGGAAGAAAGATAACATGGATTCACATTCACCTGACCCTAAATTTTCAACTTGACTGTGCTCATTTTCAGAGCTACATCATCATTCTTTGCCTTTTAAACTAGAACAATATGCACAGAAGTTTAAAATGTAGTTGAAACTCCCCTATGTATTTAATTTAGATCATATACCTAAACAGTTACTAATGCCCACGTAGCACTGTGCATGCCTTTGTGAGGAAGTTTAGTTCAGTTGACTTTTTTTGTCAAGAGTTTTGTCATTCTGAGCCCAGTGTCACAGCTCCTGGAAGGACAGTGGGGGCCTGGGGTCTGACAGGTTGTATTTCCCAAAAGGGGAATTCCATTGTCTTCAGATTCTGTGTAACCAAAACCAGCACAGTTTTCTAGAATTTACCCCATGGAAAAAAAAAAAAAAAAAGAATAAAAAAAAAGACAGTGTTTCAGATGGTTGTACTTGATATATTTCCTCTGTACTGAAAATCAAACCTCCGTGCTCTTTTCACTGTTTCTTCACTCACAGCCTTGCATTACCAAAATTAAGGGTATGTGACCACTTGATAATGCATACCTGAAGTCGGTTCATACACTAAAAACTTGGAACAGTCTATTTCACAGGGTCACCTAGTGATAGCTGTACCCACAGATGAAAAATTCATAGCAGCTTCTGATTGCGAGAGAATTTCTGTAATACTTATGGCCTCAGAATGGCTTGTTATAGGAATCAATACTTTCTGGGAAAAGCACAAATTGTGTCCAACAGTCTAATTCACTTGTTGCATAACACAATTCAGAAATAAGTCACCAAAAGTCAAATAGAAACATTCTTTTGAAATCCGAATTATTTAATTGAAAAATTGATGAGAGTTTACTTTTGAGGCTTTTTCTGAAAGCAGTATGTCACTTAAATATTAATAAAGAGGTTGTAGGAAAATTAATTAGCCAAGGGTTGTCACCATTTTAAAGACACAGTTTATTACAAGGAAGAGGGAGAGAGAAAAGGGAACTGTAAAATTGGAGACAGACTAGACAAACTGAGTGATAATAGCATTATCAGCCCTCCCCATTTTTTAGAAAATTGTTCCAGTCTTAGGTTTTTCTTCTGTGCTTTTGAATGTGTTAGTTCTACTTTATCTTGAATATCAGAACATGTATTTTAACAGCAGTAGTTCCAGATTTTTTTCTCTTTTGCCTGAAAAATGCAGGTTAATTATAGATTTTTCAGCACACTAAAGTGCTATTAAGAAGGGATTTCCATTATGAAACATTTATAAAGATAAGAGAAAAGGGTAGAGTATTCTTACAATAAAATCCTAACTTAATAATTCACATTCAAATGTTAAGAACGGTCTTCCTTCTTTATCTATTTTCCCAACAGATAGTTAAAATGAATTTTAGTAGTACTTCGTATAAAGCAATGAAACCATCAATAAGGTAGGCTACACTGTGAGCTTAGGAAAGTAAAGGTTTAAGAAATTATGCCCTTGGATTTTATGGTTCTATCTATATTTGGTATGGTAGAGGTTAACAACTCTTTACCTGTTAGCTCATATTTCATATGAGAGAAAGAAAAGGCTTTTCTCTCTGATAGAAGGAAATTTAAAGACTTTCATTCTAATCTTGTAAGGTTGTAAAAATATTTAATCTTAGCTATAACTTTTTCTGTCTCATTTCCACTCCCCAGGAGAGCTTGATCTTATTAAGGGCAATCTTTTGCAATTTGCATGTTGCAGGCATTCCTGGAATTTGACTCTTATTACTCTAATGAAGTTCTATTTCTGGATATTGAAGGTGCTTGCCTACAGGACTTCAGGAGGTTCCACACCTGTTATGGTATTGCAAACACAGCACCCACTAGCCATATTTATTAAATCAATTCCAATTTATGAAGCTGGTGCCTAGTTAGGGCTTTTTTTCATTCTTTAGATTTCAGCAGAGTATTGTCAAGACCTAAAATCTCATCAACAAGCCACAAAAAAAGATTATTTGTGACTGAATTCTGTCTACAAATGTGATATATTATATTTCTTCTTTTCCTGTGTAATTGCAGTTGTGTCATCATTAAACCGCTAACTCTGTCTTTTTCTTTATTCTATATTCTTCCTCCTTCTCTCTGCACCACTAAAGGTGTATCCTTTTCTTCTACTCATGGAATCTTACCCAGGCCCTGGTAGGAACTGGATGAAGGTTTGAATTTGTGCAGCCATTGCAGCTAATAGCATGATTCGGAAGGATACTCCTAAATCAACAGGAAAAACAAAAGCAAAACCAAACCCCAAATCTGAATACCAAAACTGATAGAAATGTGAGGAGACAGTGGTGGACCCTAGAGGGATGCAGTAAATCAAGGACATTTAAATGGGGGGAAGCATTAGAAAAGGTGGATAGCAAACTTAGATAGGGAAATGAAGATTCAGAGCAATGAGAGCATGAAAGGCCATGATCTCTGACTAGGTAACACTTTATTAGCAAATCTGATTTTGATCATCTTCTGTTAATGGGTTAAATTAAGAATTGAGGGATTCTGTGGAGAATTCTGTGGAAGAAAAAGCCTGCAAGAGCATTGTGAAAACTCTGAGATCACCATCATTTATTTCCCATCAGCCATCTCAGGCACATAAGTTTATGACCACGGTTTGTCAAGACACATATGCAAGGTATCTATTCTTCCTTTTTCATCTACAGTGTCGTGTTTTCTTTGTCCTGAGGAACAGCATTGCTTATGTGAAATAACTTTAACGTTAATATCTGGATAATAGAAATATGTACACACATGCAACTCCATTTTGTTAAATAAAGAAAAAAATAGTTCTCTCAATGCAGTCTCAAATAGAGGTTATCCAAAGAATACATTGCCATTAAATATTACTCTCACAAATTATTTCTTTGTCAGAAACATTTTCTTCTTCATCATTTACAAATGTAGTAACCAATGTCAGGGTCCCCCTTTCTGCAAAAGTTTAGTATGAAGTGCTTGCTGAAACTCATTCCACTTGTTTGTACTACATGGTTTCAAAATAATGTTTTAAACCAGAGGAAGAATGGGCCAGAGAGGGTATTTTTGCATGTACATCGTAGCTTTTCCTAAAATATTTTATTAAGGATATTGATATACCATAGAGCAAAAACTTATGTGTCATCTAAAAAGGTTTTTTTTACTTCATATGTATCTCATTAAATTTTATGTTTGCGTATTTTACTTTGATTATATGCCCAGAAGAAAGTAAAGCTGTAAGTTGATGAAAGAGTATATAATTTAATTTTTGATATTAAATCAATATTGTTCAGGGTATAGTTGGTTGGTTGCCTTTTTTCTTTTTCTTAGCTTTAATTGAAAACTTAAGTATATTCTTTTCAGAAGGGTAGTATCAGTGGGAAACACAGAATCATAGAATGGTTTGGGTTGGAAGGGACCTTAGAGATCATCTCATTCCAACCACTCTGCCATGGGTAGGGAAACCTTTAGTGCTTAGAGCCCAATACAGCCAGGCCTTGAACATCTGCAGGGATGAGATGTCAACAACTTCTCTGGACAACCTGTACCAGGGTGTCACTACCCACCCAGTAAGAATTTCTCCCTAATATCTCATCTAAATCTGCCCTGCTTCAGTTTAAGGCCATTCCCCCTTTTCCTATCACTCCACGTCCTTGTGAAAAAGGCCCCTCCAGCCTTCTGGTAAGTCACTGGAAGGTTAGGCACTGGAAGGCTCTTCTCTAACATGACTGTGACATCATACTCCAGATGAAAGCTGGGGGAAGAATCGTAGAATCATAGAATCAGATGGGTTGGAAAGGACCTCTGAGATCATCAAGTCCAATCCTTGATCCACTACCACCATGGTTACTAGACCATGGCACTAAGTGCCACATCCACTCTTATCTTAAAAACCTCCAGGGATAGTAAATCCACCATCTCCCTGGGCAGCCCATTCCAATGCCTGATTACCCTCTCTCTAAAGAATTTTTTCCTAATATCTAACCTTCCCTGGCAGAGCTTACAACCATGCCCTCTTATCTTACTGATAGTTGCCTGGGAGAAGAGGTCAACCCTGATCTGGCTGCAACCTCCTTTCAGGGAACTTAGCGGGAAAAAGTTGGACCAGATTTTTGAATCAGATGTTTTAATAAGTCATTTATCTCCAATTAAATTATTTCTGAAAAATGTGTGAAAAGCTAAAAAATATCACTGCTTTAAAAGGCTGAACATTGAAAGTAATTTAAAAAAAAATTATTTCAAGGATTGCTCCTGCTCTTATTTTCATTCACATAATATGTGCATAATGTTTGAAAGATAATACTGCTGAAGAAAACAAAGCAGAGCTCTATAACATTCTGTACACCAAGAAATCATGAGATAAGGAAGTGCACCAGAGGATCTTTTTGTATTTTATTAAACATGCATACTCTGAACAAGAATAAAGAATATTTGTTTACTGATATATATAGAAAAACCAGCATAAGCATTATTCTGGATTAGTTGCCACCATTGTACTCAGTAATAGATGAGGTGGAGGTTTCAATTTTATAACGAAAACAGGATGGTGCTTATTCAGAAAATGAACCCTTAATTCATAAGGAATAATCTGTTCATCTAAAACATGAACAGAAGAAGCAAAATATGACCTTTAACTAAAATAAAAAAAGAAAAAGTTTTTTTAAAACAAGAAATTGTTCAGAATGGTCATTCTGTTAGTAAGAAATTACAGAATAATAAAAATTACTTGAGGGTCTGGAGCACAAACCTCATGAGCAGCAGCTGGGGTAGCTGGGGTGGTTTAGGCTGGAGAAAAGGAGGCTGACGGGAGACCTTCTCACACTCTACAACTACCTGAAAGGAGGCTGTAGCCAGGTGGGAGTCAGTCTTGTCTCCTAAGTAATGTGACAGAAAAAGACAAAATGGCCTCAGGTTACACCAGAGGAGGTTTCGATGTGATTTTAGAGGAAAAAAATTCTTCATGGAAAGGGTTATCATGGAACAGGCTGTACAGAGAAGTGGCTGAGTGGCTTTAATACATCCCTGGATGTATTAAAACTGTGTGGATGTGGCACTTAGGGACACAGTTTAGTGGTGGGTTTGGCAGGGCTGGGTTAACAGCTGGACTTGATGATTTTGGAGGTGTTTTCCAGCATAGCCGATCCTATGATTCTGACCATGGCCTGGGGACATTGGCAATACACAATTTCTCAGCTATAACCGTGTAAGTATTGCTGTGACTTTTATGTTTCTGGAGCATGATATTTCCATAGTGTCCTGGTTTGGGCTGTATAGTTATTTTCTTCTTAGTATCTGCTGAAGTGCTATGTTTTGGATTTAGGATGAGTATAATGTTGATGACACATGTTGATGTTTTAGAGCTTGCTGAGCAGGGCTGACAATAAATTAAGAACTTTTCAGCTTCTCGTGCTACCCTGCCAGTGAATAGGCTGCAGGGTACAAGAAGCTGTGAGGGCTCACAGGTGGGACAGCTGACCCCAGTTGCCCAAAGGATGTTAGTGATGGTCAGCACAAAAACTCGAGGGAAAAGTGATCAGGGGTCTAGTGCTTGGGAGCAATCTGGGCATCAGTTGGTTAGTGGCTTGCATCGTTTATCTTCCTTGGATTTAATTTCTCTCTTTCTCTCTCTAATAATTTTATTCCAGTTATTAAACTCTTCTTAGCCTCTTCTCTCCCCGACCCCAGCGGGGTGTTGGAGTCAGCAAGAAGCTGCGTAGTGCTTAGTTGCTGTCTGGAGTTAAACCTTGGCACAGAAATTAATTCTGCAGTGCATTTTTCTCTCACCTACAGGTTAGAAATAGAAAAAAAAATAACAAAGACACTCTGACTACCTTGCTAAATAGAGCCTGTGTTTGATGTGTGTTCTTATCTTACAGTTTAGCAACTGAAGAAAATTTTGGTATTGAAAATTATTGCACTGTAAGAAAGAGAAAAAGTCATACATCTGACAGTAAGAGCGAAATAATTGGGACAATTCAAAAACAGAAAAGAAGATTTAGACAACTATTGTAAGGAGGAGATATATTCAGTAAAGATAGAGTAGAAAAGCCTAAGACCTTGTAGAAGTCTGTGTTTTCTTTGATTAGCATACATGAGATTCAGTACACTTGAACTGGATCAAAACTAGTACTATATCAAGCAACTCTTGTAAATTAATTATGCACTTTTAAAATAAATTTCTGAATCTTTTTTTTTTCCTGGTATGAATTTATTCATATTTTCCCTTTATCTAAACCTAAATTTACTCTAAATTTTCTCATTGTATCATGCAGAACATCTGGGAATTGAGACTCCAAAACCTGCTTCCAAACTGGTAGTATTAATATACTTTTCAATTCCGTCTTCATAATGCTGAAAGCTCTGCTTACTCTTTTTTTGACAAAGGGATATTTTTTTGTTGCTAAAAGATCACACTAAAAAGCTTGTTTTTTTAATACAGTTCCTTTCTTTTCCCTCAGTATTCCAGAGAAAAAAACCAAGAATTTCCTAGCTCTCTTAACGAAATGCATGCAGATACTAGTAAAAATAGTGTAGATTTTTTAATCAACAAAGGTTTAGTGGAGAAAATCTGACAGTCTGGAAGGTAGGAACTGTAAATAAACTGGGAATACAGCCAAGACCAACAGAAGGTATATAAAGCTAGGAACTTGGAAGCTAAAGGTATATATAATGAAGGTTGAAGAGAAAGAAGAACTGAGTTTCTACACAGTAGCAGGTACTGTCTGAAGGTGTACTTATCCTGCTGTTCATAATTATGGTTATTAATGAAGTTGACATCTTTAAAGCATGTAGAAAACAGCATCTCAATTATTGTTCATTCTTCAAGCATGAAACAACTATTAAAACATGACTAAAAAGCATATGTCCACAGCCAGAGGAGACTGGGAATGTTGCCTAGGTAATAAAATGAAAATTCCAGATTCTTTGATGTGCCTTTTGTGTCTTTCCCCTGTGGGCACACATGCAGAATGTGCATTATTGTTCTCTATAGCACTGAGATTGTTCCTTGCAGACGCTTTCCCGTTTTGGACTTATTTAGAAATCGTTTAGTGACAGTCATTCCAGATGGACAGCTAACCAGCAAGTGGCAACAGAGTAAACCAAAAAGTGTGATGTGTTTTTCTATCCTGAACAAAATACAACATTTTTTCTCCTAACAAAAGGAAAACAAAACAAAACAAAATAAGAACAAAATAAAGACCAAAAAACCCTCTAATCAAAACCAGTTCAATATTTGAAACACAATCTTGCAAACTATATATATTTTTTAGAACTAAGCTAATTTAAAGATTAAATTTAATATTTCTGATCTTATTTTTAAAAATGTAGCATATATTTTTATTAAAGTTTTCAAACATTAAAATCAGAAATCATCACATGGATCTTATATGAGAAATTGCTAACTGTTTTGCTGATACTGAAATAGTTCTACAAAGTCTGTAAATTGTGGATACTCATTTCAAGGGGCATTTCAGATATAGCACAGCAAAAACATGTATGAGACGAGGGAATTATATAGTACCAGTAACTATCAGAGTTATTTCTTTTAGGAAAATCTCGCACGTTTGGCTGCAATTAAGGTGGAACAGGATATGCACCTATAAACTTCAAGAAGGCAGACCAACTAAAAATTTTTGCAGTCCTCCTCTAATGATCTTATTCTTTTTTTTTTTTTCTTCATTATTTCTATATATCAGTGATTACATTTGAGTGAAACTGGAATGACAAGGTTCTTGAACACTACTCAACAGTGTGTTTGATGCATCAAAGAACGTGTATCAGGAAACAAAATATCTTTGTCCTTAGTACTCAG
>NW_020955407.1:378313-381187 GCF_003031625.1 Empidonax traillii | reverse complement strand
TTGCAGTCCTCCTCTAATGATCTTATTCTTTTTTTTTTTTTCTTCATTATTTCTATATATCAGTGATTACATTTGAGTGAAACTGGAATGACAAGGTTCTTGAACACTACTCAACAGTGTGTTTGATGCATCAAAGAACGTGTATCAGGAAACAAAATATCTTTGTCCTTAGTACTCAGAATCAAAAAACTGGAAACACCTCCTTACTAGGACTTTATTTTGTATCACTAACTGAACTACATCAGGACAGATGTTGCACTGAGATATAAGTCAAGCTTGTCACACAGTGAAGCTACCTAAAGCATCCAGTCATTCGCATTTCAAAGAAAATGTACTCTCTTTGATATCTGCCAGTGCAATTCTAACAACTGGCTGGTTCCTTTATGGTTCAATTCAGTTCAATAGTACACCCCTGCCAACAGGTAGATTGTCAGTAAGAACAGTCCAAATTTATTCTCTGATGTCTTCTAGGGCTTGGGACAATATGCAGAATTTTTTCAAAGCACAAATGCTGACTTTCATAAAGCGTTATGACATTCACTGTCATGGACCAGTAAGAGTTAAATTATTTCAATAACTTGTGCATTTTGTCTGGCTCTGCTGAATGGACCACTGATTTTCTAGTGCACACAAACCCAGACAAACATATGGACAACATTTATAGGCAGTCAGTACATTTAACATAATTTGAGTATCTCAGCTGACTAATGAGGGATAGAGAGAGATTTCCAAGCTGTTGTCCATACTGAGATCACAAACTGCTGTTTCAGAAGACCTGTCCTTTTTGAATCTATTCTGAATATTTATGAATTAAGAGTTGTGGTCAGTGACTCATTGTCCACATGGAGACCAATGGCGAGTGGTGTCCCTCAGGACTCAGTACTGGGGCTGATACTGTTTAACATCTTTGTTGGTGACAGACAGTGAGATCAGTTGTATCCTCAGCAAGCTCACTGATAACACCAAACTGTGGTGCAGTTGATACAGTGGAGGAAGGGATGGGCCTTCCAGAGAGACCTTGACAGGCCTGGGAGGTGGGCCGATGTAAACAGCATGAAGTTCAACAAAAGCAAAGTGCAAGGTCCTACACCTGGGTCATGGCAATCCCAGACAAAGCTACAGGTTGGGCAGAGAGGTGACTGAGAGCAGCCCTGCAGAGAAAGGCTTGGGGGTGATGATGAAAACTCAACACGAGCCGTCAGTGTGAGCTCACAGCCCAGAAAACCAACTGTGTCCTGGGCTGCATCAAAAGGAGCATGGCCAACAGGAGAAGATTGCCCCCTCTACTCTGCTCTCTTGAGACCCCACCTGGACTACTGTGTACTGTTCTGGTGTTTCCAAGATAAGAAGGACACGGAACTGTGAAAGCAAGTCCTGAGGAGGGCCACAAAGTTTACAAGAGGACTGGAACACCTTCCCTACAAAGGCTGAGAAAGTTGGAGCTATTCAGCCTGGAGAAGAGAAGGTGGCGTGGAGATCTCATAGTAACCTTCCAGTATCTGAGGGGAGCCTGCAAGGAAGCCAGAAAAGTAATCTTCATTGGAAGCTGTAACGATAGGACAAGGAGTAATGGATACAGATTGAAAGAGGGGAAATTTAAGGTTAAATATTAGGAAGAAATTCTTTACTCTGAGCATGGTAAGACACTGGAACAGGTTCCCCAGGGAAGTTGTCAATGTCCCAAGCCTAGTAGTGTTCAAGGCCAGGCTGGATAAGGCCTTGAATAACCTGGTGTAGAGGGAGGTGTCCCTGCCTATGGCAGGAAGACTTGGGACTAGATGATCTTTATGGTATATCTCAACCCCATAGAATCATTCTATCATTCTATGATTCTATGATAATTTATTGGCCCAAGCAACTTAAAAGCAATCATGTGTTCATACGTTCTTGTGGTCCATAGTTCTTATGGTTCAGACTCATTAGACTTTTACTTCAGCCAAGGACTATGCTTTTAACATAAATTTCTTAATAGTCCTCAGTTAACTGTGCTTGGCCACTGTGGTCTCAGTGCACACAAGTTCGACTACTTTTGAAAGAAACTGGAACAGAAGATGTGTCCACCTAATGTTCTACAAAAGCCTAAACCCTGCCCAAAAACTACTATTTAGTTTGCAGCCAGGTTTCAGTGCCCCTTGTTTCACTCTGTTTAGGGTAATTTATATTGCTCGCTAATGTAATATTACCCTTAATTCAGATGCACTATAAAGTAGGAGTGAAGGACAGAATTTTTCCCTTCTTAGATTTGGAATTTGTAGTGTATTTGGATTTCTGAAGTCTTGTACTCTGATTGAAACTTATTTTATTTACATGGATTGTCCCCACAGTGACTATTACAGACCTTCAGTGAAGTACCTACATAACTAAATTTACAGAGCAATTTGCAGAACATTTTTTGTTTAAGAAATCTAAAGTCATATGTGACCTAAAGTCATATATGTCATTAGTAGGTAAAAGTCTGATCCTATTCTGGTAAAGTCAATCTTAAACGGTTTTTACTCTAAGACTGGGTCAGAAGAACCTGAGCTTCCTATCCTTGTATATTCATTTGCACTCAAGTGAAGGTGTTGCTAAATAAACTACTACTGCATTTTTGTATGGAAACATTTTAATGTTAATGTTATTTTCTCCACCTAAATGATTTCTACAGGTATGAGCTACTTTTTGGTCAATTCTCAACGTTTAATATTCCTGCAAGGCAATTATAGGACTCCCCCTTTTTTTTTTTTTTTTTTTTTTTTTTTTTTTTTTTTTTTTTTTTTTTTTTTTTTTTTTTTTTTTTTTTTTTTTTTTTTTTTTTTTTTTTTTTTTTTTTTTTTTTTTTTTTTTTTTTTTTTTTTTTTTTTTTTTTTTTTTTTTTTTTTTTTTTTTTTTTTT